>NW_006239166.1:755897-758886 GCF_000226075.1 Solanum tuberosum
CCCCCCCCCCCCCCCCCACCATGAAAGTTATCTATAATTTTCTTTGATAACATAGTCCAAAAACATTTATCAACTTTAATTAATTAATAAATAAAAGAAATGAAAGTATTTGATCCACGCATTAAATTTGGTATACACTTTTTTTCTTTACAAACATTATCCTCTAAGTAAAAATATCACATGAGAATGCAGGAATCACACAACACTACCCTTCTTATCAATAAAATAAAATAAAATAAATTGAGGTAAAACATTTTTTAAAATTTGAAACTCTATAGAAAATTATAATACATTTTTCCTAAAAAAAAGATAATCTTTAAACTTATATCTATGTGATATTTTAAATCCTTACATGGCTTGATCAAAAAAGGTAATATTTGTATATTATTTCATTTGACTTCACATTCGTTATTATTCCAATGGCGAGGAAAAGCAGGTGTGGTGCACAAATCCAATATTTATTTATAATTTGTTTTAAAGTGAGGTTCATCAAATAATTTTAAAATTTTAATCTAAAACAAGTTATGTATATATTCGTGTGATATTAAATTATCTCATTGACATTAAAATAAATACTTGATAAATATCATTAATATTCATAAAAATAATTTTAAGAACAATGCCGTTTAATATTAACAATTAATGCAAACCTATGTGTTAGTGAAAAACTTACAAGATAAAAAAAATACAAGATTACAATTGAAAATGAAATGAAGTAATAAAATATCTCTTGAGGCTGAGGCGCGGATATCTCGCTCTCTTTAAGGAGATTCAAGCCCACTGCAGCAATTGTTTTTCACCGGTCCAGCAGTAGTCCTCTTTAACTTGTCCCCTCCAGAATACAACAACCTTCACAAAGTATAACTCAACAACTCTGGACAAGAGTTGAGTCCAAAGCTCCACAACAAAGAACACCTCCCTTCAACTAATAAGAACTCTCTTTTTGACTAACTCTTTCACTCTATATTTTTTCTTGCGTGTTGTATGTACCAAACCAAATGAAGAACACCACTATTTATACTAGAAGAAGTCTTCCTAGGAATAAATAGGAAGATAATGGAGTGGTAATAGTGAAGATAAATGGCCTTAGGAGTTACATATGTTACACATAGGTTACAAAGAATAATGAAGGAATAAAGAATGAGATAATGAGAGGGGTAACTAATGTCATCAATAGCTGATGAACATGCTGCCATGCTGCCATGCTGCCAAGGTTCCAACGTTCACTGGAACGTTTCTGCCAACATTATATGACCACAAAGTCAATGGCCAAATGCATGAGTAATTAGGCAACTTTAAGACACCAAAATAATGAGCAAATTTAATATAAAAAATAATATTAAAATGCTCAATAACCAACAATTCCCTACTCATTTTAATATTAACCAAGAGAGTCTATCAGTCGAAGGAAGACTACTATGCATAATGAAGGTGTGCTTTGCATTGAACCTCCACTTAGTGACACAGTAATTTCTACTCCAGAGTTGTAGTGGTTTCAGACTTGAACTATGACTGCTTAAGGGAAATAAAATATCACTGCTCACACATAATAATCAAGGTGTTGACATAAGCTTTAAAGCCAGCACGTTATGGCCATGTGCTATCCCGATTTCATGAGTGCTTTCGAGAATAAGCCAAATTCTCATAGGAAGCGACCTACTTCCACACATCACATAGGTGAAATCTGTCGAGAGTGCTTCTGTAAGCTTAACACTGCACCCATACGGGCTACAGATATTCATTAAGAGTTTTATCAACTCAACCTTCACAAACTACAAGAAACAATGTACTCACATCATAGGGAGGAAAATAAAAAGATAGTGCATTTTTCACAACAACTCATTATATGATTAGTTTTTCCCTTTGAACCTGGTTATAGGATCTCTAGTCCCCAGGTTGGATTTCCTCATATATGACTCAAGGATTTGTAGGCTTCAATCCCATCTCCCTCGATGTGCTCCAGACCTTTTTTCTTGTTAAGGCCTTAGTAAGAGGATCTGCAAGATTATCACAAGATTTGACATAATCAACATTAATGATACCATTTGTCAAATATGATCTTACATTACCGTGTTTCCTCCTTATAGGTCTGGATTTACCGTTGTAATAACGGTTTTGAACTCTACCAATCGCAGTGGTGTTACTGTTATCACAATGAATTAAAATAGGAGGAATTGATTTTGCAAAATAAGGTTTTTGAAATAATAAATCTCTTAACCAATTCACTTCCTCGCTAGCTGAAGCTAAAGCAATTAGTTCAGCCTCCATGGTAGAGTTAGCAATTATAGTTTGCTTTTTTGATCTCCAACAAATAGCACCACCACCTAAAGTAAAGACATAACCAGTGGTAGAACAGGAATTACCTGATAAAGTGTTCCAATCTGCATCACAAAAGCCTTTAAGTACAATGGCATATTTTTTATAGAACAAACCACAATTTTTTGTTCAAATTAAATATCTCATAACTCTTGTTATAGCATGCCAATGTTCATTACCTGGCTTGCTTGTAAACCTGTCAAGTACTCCTACTGCATATGCAATATCAGGCATAGTGCAATCAGTCACATATCTCAAACTTCCGATTATTCTAGCATATTCCTTTTGATTTATTACATCATTTTCACTTTCAACAGGAAAAAAGTGAACACTTGAATTAAAAGGAGTAGCAACATGCTTGCAATCATGAAAGTTATATTTTTTCAAAATTTCTCAACATAATGTTACTGGTCAAGGAAAATTCCATCACATGTTCTTGTTATTTTTATTCCAAGAATAAAATTTGCCTCACCAAGATCTTTCATATCAAAATGGCATCTAAGAATATTTTTAGCTTCATCAATAACATTCATGTTAGAGCCAAAGATCAACAAATCATCAACATATAGGCAAATAATCACATGTGAATTATTCTAAGACTTATAATAAATGCACTTATCACACTCATTTGTTTTAAAACTATTTTCAATCATGCAGAAATCAAACTTTTCAT
>NW_006239166.1:759306-822195 GCF_000226075.1 Solanum tuberosum
TAGTTCTTTTACTTCTTCTTAACTCAAAATCATCAATTTCTTTATTTTTAAAGTAGAAGTAGAAGAACTAGGTAGTGACAAAATATTTTGTTCAATCCTTTGACCCCCACTATTTTTAGAATCAAAAGGAAATTTATTCTCATGAAAAATAGCATCACCCGATTCTATCACAATTTTATCTTCAAGATTAAAAAATCTATAGGCTGTACTATTTGAAGCATAACCAAGAAAAGCACAAGTAGTAACTTTCTTACCCAACTTTGTAATTTTGGGATCCATTAGCCTCACAAAGGCTAGACAACCCCAAAGTCTTAGATATCCCAAACTTGGCTTGTAACCTTTCCACAATTCAAAAGGAGTCATTTAGACTTTTTATGAGGCACACGATTCAACACATAACAAGCAGTTAAAATAGCTTCACCCCAAAAATTTAAAGGTGCATGTGACTCAATAAGCATGGCATTAGTCAATTCAACCAAAGTTCTATTTTTCCTTTCCGCTACTCCATTAGATGAAGGAGAGTAAGGAGGAGTAGTTTCATGAATTATTCCCAATGATCTAACAAAAGAATTAAACTCATTTGACTCATATTCACGGCCTCTATCACTTCTAATTCTTTTTATTTTTCTTCCAAACTGATTTTCAACCTCATGGAGATAAGTTTTGAAATTTTCAAAAGCATCACTTTTATTTTTCATCAAGTAAACATATGTAAACTTAGAAAAATCATCAATGAAAGTGATAAAATATCTATTACCTCCACGAGTTAAAATTCCACCAAGTTCACAAATATCAGTATGAACTAATTCTAACAAATCAGTTTTTCTTTCAACTTGAAAATGAGGCCTTTTAGTGATTTTGGCTTTACTACAAGCCTCACACTTTTCAAAATTCTTTTTAACCATTGTGATTAATCATAAATTACTCATGATTCCAACATAACGGTCATTAATATGACACAAACGAGCATGCCAAAAATTGGTAGAAGAAAGCATGTAAACAGAAGTAGAAGTTTTATTCATTTCAACATTCAATTTGAACATCCCATCACATGCATACCCCTTTCCCACAAAAATACCCTTCTTCACTATTACATATTGATCAGATTCAATAATTTGTTTAAAGCCTGCTTTATTAAGAAGAAAACTAGACATCAAATTTTTCCTCATAGAAGGAGTATAAAGTACATCTTTCAAAGTTAATACCCTTCCAGAAGTAAAACACAATTCGACATCTCCCTTTCCAAGCACTTGAGTAGTGTGAGCATCACCAATCATGATGGTTTTGGGCTCCTCAAAATGAGTATATTTTTTAAACCAGTCTTTGTCATAACAGACATGACGGTTTGCACCAGAATCAACCCACCATCCATCAACACTCTCAACCATGTTTATATCGGTAATCACCGCCACAAAAGGTTCTTCGGTAACGTTTGCCTGAGGGTTAGGATCACGTTTCCGGAATTTGCAAAATCGAGCAATATGCCCACTCTTGCCACAAACAAAGCACGGTCCCTTATCTTGAACTTGTTGATTTTGTGCTTGGTTATTTTCACCATTATTTTTCTTGGGAGGTCTACCATTATTTTTCTTGAACTTTTTCTTCTTAGGCTTCAAAGAAGTATTTTTGTGCGTTTCAGGAGTAGCATTATTTGAAGTAATTAATTTACCTTCGTTGTGATGTTGTTCTCTTCTGTTTGTAAAAGTGCATCTTGGCCTCTTGCCTCTTCTTCCATGCGGATTTTCATTATCAAGGTTTCAAGGGAGGTTTCCTTTTGTTTGTAGCGCATAGTTTTTTGAAAATCCTTCCAAGAAAGTGGAAGTTTATCCACTATGCCACAAACAATAAGGTTATCTCCAATTTTAACCTCCTCGGACCTAAGCTCTCCAACAATCATTATAAAGTCTTGAGCTTGGTCTACCACTGATTTATTGTCCACCATTTGGAAATGAAAAAATCTATTGTTGAAGAAGAAGAAAGCTGACGATTGGAACATGTCAAAGAAATAGGTCCAACGCAGATGACTGACATGTCTACAACAAGTGTTGATGAAGAAGGAAGCTGGCGATTGAAACATGTCAAAGGAACAGGTCCAACGAAGCTGACTGATGAGTTTACAACACTGTTGTAGAATTAGAGTCGTACTAGGATTAGACTACTTATATTAATTAGGATTATATTACGACTAAGATTAGATTATGATTAGCATTATAGTACAAGTAGGATTAGATTATTTATATTTGCATTATTATTATTATTATTATTATTATATAGTAATAATATGTATTGTAGTAGGACTCTAAGTATAGTTAACTTAGGACTCTACAATTCTCTCATATGTAAGGATGTTGTAACTCAACATTATTTTTATCAATACAATCCTTGATTTCTCTAATCCTAGACGTGAGGTTTCTACATCTACTAGCTGCATATTTTTTCGCTCCCGCCTCTTCGGTATCATACTTACTCAGCAATGCTTTCCAAATTTTCTTTGCACTAGAGTAAGTTCTATCATAATAATCATAAAAATTATCAGATAGACAATTAAGAAGATAATACCGACACTTATAGGAATCACCATCATACTTTTCCACTTTCTCATGATGAGAAATAAGTTCATCATCATCCATAGAAGTATCATCAACTTTATTAGGATTCTTCTCAGTTAACACATAAGAAACATTGAGAAGACTTAAGTAAAAAAGTACTTTACCCTTCCATCTTTGGAAACCATTGAACCGAAATGACTTGTTAAGGTCTCCCATCTTGACATCCGCAATTTTTTCAATTGTAGCCATTAGTGAATCTCCTTAAAATTGTTAGTGAAAAACTTACAAGTTAACAAAAATACAAGATTACAACTGAAAATGAAATGAAGAAATAAAAAATCTCTTCAGGCTGAGGCGTGAATATCTCGCTCTCTTTAAGGAGATTCAAGCCCACTGCAGCAAATGTTTTTCATCGGTCCAATAGTAGTCCTCTTTGACTTGTCCCCTCCAGGATACAATAACCTTCGCAAAGTATAACTCAACAACTCTGGACAAGAGTTGAGTCCAAAACTCCACAAAAAAGAACACCTCCCTTCAACTAATAAGAACTCTCTTTTTGACTAACCCTTTCACTCTATATTTTTTCTTGTGTGTTGTATGTACCAAACCAAATGAAGAACACCACTATTTATACAAGAAGAAGTCTTCCTAGTAATAAATAGGAAGATAATTGAGTGGTAAATAGTGAAGATAAATGGCCTTAGGAGTTACATATGTTACACGAGATAATGAGAGGGGTAACTAATGCCATCAATGGCTGATGAACATGTGCCATGCTGCCAAGGTTCCAACGTTCACTGGAACGTTTCTGTCAACATTATTTGACCACAAAGTCAATGGCCAAATGCACGAGTAATTAGGCAACATTAAGACACAAAAAATAATGAGCAAATTTAATATAAAAATAATATTAAAATGCTCAATAACCAACACTATGTTGCAATAAACTTCATGAGTATTCGAATGATTCTCAGAAATACACATGTCGTGTCTTTGGTCCTTAACCTATCGAGGTGATCCAGAAAAAACTTTAAATAAATGTATGCTCTTGTTTAGAAAAACTTGTTATTATTATCTCATACACATTTTCAAAGCTTTAATCTATTTTTTTTTGGTTGTCTTTGATATTTTGCAACATGACAAGTAAATCGATAAAGTTTCCACATATTTCATATTGCCACTCTCTTTCTACTAACCCACTACAAACCTATTTGGATTGATTTAAACGTTGGTCAAATCTCTTTTAAGTTATTTTTAACTTTTGAAAGTGTTTGACAAAGTTAAAAATAACTTAAAATAAGTTAAAATCAAAAGTAAGACTCTTACTTTTTATTTTTTGATTTAAAAGTCATTAAAATTTGACTTTTTATTTTTTTACTTAAAAATGACCTTTTTAAAGCCAATTCAAACGGCCTTTACTATATGATTGAGTTTTTTTCCCCCTAAATTGGTTGTTATTGTTCATCACAAAAAAAATTGGCAAAGTGCCCCCCAAAAAAACAAAAACAAAAACAAATAAGGAATATAATATTGCTATGTAGTTGGGTTTTGGCATAGGAAACACCAAACGTTAAATATGATGTTCATTATTCATGTGAGTTGTGACTATGAGATTGTTTGGATTGACTTAAAAGTTAGTTAAATTTATTTGTAAGTTAATTTTGGGCTTTTGAAAGTGTTTGTCAAATATAAAAAATAATTTAAAATAAGTTTAAAATGACTTAAAATAAGTTAAAAAATATTTGATGAGGTAAAAAATGACTTATAATAAGTTAAAAATAACTTAACATAAGTCAGAAACCAAAAATAGGTACCCCTACTTTTTATTTTTTGACTTAAAAGTCATTTCACTTTCTATTTTTGACTTAAAAGCTACTCCCTCCGTCCCTAATTACTTGTCTACTTTTCCTTTTTTAGTTGTCCGTAATTACTTGTCCATATTGACAAATCAAGAAATGACAATTTTTTGTTTACCGATTATACCCTCAGTTAATTACTTTGAAAAAGGTAGAATTTTTTAAAATATTAGTAAGTTTTTAATTCATCAACTTCATAATTAATAGGGGTAAAATGGTAAACTCACTATGTCAATAATTATTTTCTTAATAGGTGTGTCAATTCAAAAGTGGACAAGTAATTAGGGACAGAGGGACTACTTTTTTAAGCCAATCCAAACGGACTCTATATCATAGACAAATTTTTTTTTCCGTTCTTTCATATTTTATAAGTTTTTTCACGATGAGAGGTGGAGTAGGTGGTAGAGATAAAGAATGAAGAAGAAGAAAAAAAAGCACTCCTCATGCACTAAAAATCGGTGTAGCACACAAAATGTGTTAAGTCAACACAAAATATCAAAATGACACAACAAAACTCTAATTGAAATGTTTAAGTGAAAGTTGATGCTAACTTTAAGGGATTACAGATGAATTCTGTCATTTATTTATATTGAACTAAAGAGAATATTAAGTATATACTATTTTTTCAAGGCACACATATTTATTTATTATGACCGAGGTATTCAGGCTAGCTTTCGCACACCTCGACTAATTCTACGAGATATTTATCACTTGCATCAAGTAATTATGTCCATCAAAACTAAAACAAATGAAAAGAATCACCTAGTATTTTGTTTGTTTCCATTGATAATTCTTGCCATCTAATACCTTCAAATTCCAATGTTCATAATTTGTGAAATTATAAAGATGCAAATATTAATCACATGTAATTTAGTGAAATCACTTTTTACTTTTAAAGTGTGAACGAATTTCTTAAGAAATACGATGTCAAAGCTAAAAATACTACATATAATATGGATAGAAAGGAATATTATTTACGTGAAATTTAATTAGAATATTAACTCCAATTATTTAGGCACCAAATAATATACATTGGAGTAGTGATTAGGGGTGTCAAAAATGAACCCAAACATAGGTAACCCATCCAATTCGTTCAAAATTTTAAGGGTTGGACTCAAGATAATTTGAATTGGGTTCAATCTCAACTCATTCAAGCCTAACCCATTTTAAGAGAATCCTCAATTGAGCCCAATTCAATCTCCAATTTCAACTAGTTTTAAAATTCTTTACTAAAATATGTTCCTATATTTTAAAGGTATTAATTATTATTTATTTAACATCTTTTAGGATTTTATCTATCCATTTGTTACTTTTTTTAAAAAAAATCTTGAGTTGAAATTCGAATTGTGATTATAAAAGTTAAATATCACTATGTTAAAATTATTGAGATTAATCGGATCAAGACCCAACCCGCTTTTTAGCCCATTTGAACCCAACCCATTTTAGCCCAAAGTAAACTTGGGCTGGTCAAGACCCAACCCGATTTCAATTTCAACCCATTTTAATATCTCCAATTTCAACCCAACACGCCCATCTGACACCCCTAGTAGTGATCATGGCTGGAAAAAAACTCCTAATTAATACTCCTCCATATAAATTATTACGTGAATATGATTATGATACACTCCTTAAAACAAAATATGTAAGGTTATACTTTAAAGACTACTTTCCACTCAGAGCGTATCTATGATTTTGAGATGATGGACGCACTATTACGAAAAAGTGAATCTAAGATATAAATTTGATCAGTTTAACATTTAGGTTCTTATCACTGAAAATCATTAAAATTTTAAAATTATAGGTCCAAAATTATTCTTTATCTATCCAAACCACTTAGAGAGGCGTTTCCCAATTTTAGAAAGGAAAATAAAACAAGATAAATAAAAGATTTAAATTTCTAGCCTCACTTAGAGAGGTGCACAAAATCATCATCGCACGACATTATATGATGCTTACAGTGTGGGTTCACACATCTATGTTTAAATATTTTTAAAAATATAACACTACTATTTATGATTTCAAGAGGGGAGCAAGGGTATAAGTGAACCCGATGACCCCCTCCTGGATACGCCTCTGTTTCCACTATTATATTTTTGATTAATTTCAAATAATTTTAAAAAAAAATGTAACGTAGTTAAGAAGCTCATTAAATCAAGAATAAATATGAAGAAAAAAAGTCCAAGATTTTTTTAAAATTTCACATAATTCACTTATTTTGAACTATAAAAAAAATAATCTCAATAATTCACTTAATATATAAACTAAAAAAAAGTACTCTTGAAAAAATGATAAAAAGAGAAATACAATCAATAATTTAAAACGGAGAATATAACTTTATATGGACTGCTATCAAACAAGAAACAACTAAAAACAAAAATAGCCATATCATAGAACGTGTTTTCATCGAAAATCATCCACTAAATTACGTTAAATATAAATATTCTTATTAAGACAAAATGGGAAAGTCCCTGCCACTAAATTATTAATTCCAATAAATATTTTTTTAAAACTTTTTGTGTTGAAAAAACAAAACAATATACTGTACTTGTGTTCTCAACTATTTAATGGACATATATAGATGATAAAACTTCCCTTTTTAACTTTGGAGTCTATAAGCAAAATGAGATAATTTGTTGTTGTCAAATATTTTACTTTAAAAAGTAAATTAGAGACCTTCAATTATTGTGGATTATTATTAGAATATATAAATATAATTTCTTATATATAGTTGTACACTAGGATTAGTACATTTTTCTACTTTTTGAAGAAATGATTGTGAAGAGACACTCATGAATCATGATGATTTTTGATAGGACCTATTTGTGGCAATGTCGGTGAAGATTTATTATTATAATAATAATAATAATAATTATTAAAATATTTTCACATGTTTTTTATATAATATTATTATATAGGGAGGTCGGGAGGAATGCTAATAAAATACTGATAATTCTTTGTTATTTTAAACTAGTGAAAGTATCCGCGCTTCGCGCGGCTATATGAAATATTTATAAGATAATAATATATAATATTTATATTAGGTTAGTATCGAATATATAAATAATATTAATATTTCTCTTCATCTGCAATATCATACGTTTTTTTTCATTTTTTTTAAACATATAAAATATAATGTATTTTTTTGTATATGTATATAGTAGAACAAAATATTCATCGTGGTGAAGTAAATGGAATAAGAGGTAGTATGTTGAAATAATAATATATTGTATTACATTGTAAATATTTTATATGTTTTAACTTCCTCTATCTTTTGGAGGAGTACTAATTTTCTATACAAACTCTGATTTCGTAAAAACAAAATTGAAATTTTTATTATGTCTTTATTATTACATTTGTTTATTATAAATTTTTAAACATTAATTAAATATTATTAAGAATTATGAAAAATGAAACATACAATAGTTATGAATAATATTTAATATTAGAAGTTACAAGTAAAATGAAGAGACGTGAGTTATAAATAATTAAAATGTATAATTTTATTAGACATTAAATGTATAACTAATTACACATTGATTTTATTTATAAAATAAATAAATAAAAATAAGGTATGTTGAAATAATAATATATTGTATTACATTGTAAATATTTTATATGTTTTAACTTCCTCTATCTTTTGGAGGAGTACTAATTTTCTATACAAACTCTGATTTCGTAAAAACAAAATTGAAATTTTTATTATGTCTTTATTATTACATTTGTTTATTATAAATTTTTAAACATTAATTAAATATTATTAAGAATTATGAAAAATGAAACATACAATAGTTATGAATAATATTTAATATTAGAAGTTACAAGTAAAATGAAGAGACGTGAGTTATAAATAATTAAAATGTATAATTTTATTAGACATTAAATGTATAACTAATTACACATTGATTTTATTTATAAAATAAATAAATAAAAATAAGGGGTGAAAATACAAAAATGAACAAAGAAAATATAATAATCGGTGACTGCATAAAAATTATAAATACATTTCAAACCAAAAAGGATGATGACGAAAACAAATTGTTACATATGCAAAAAAAAAAAGCATCATGAAACTAATATTTTATTTTTCAATTACTTTAATGAAGAGACGTGAGTTATAAATAATTAAAATGTATAATTTTATTAGACATTAAATGTATAACTAATTACACATTGATTTTATTTATAAAATAAATAAATAAAAATAAGGGGTGAAAATACAAAAATGAACAAAGAAAATATAATAATCGGTGACTGCATAAAAATTATAAATACATTTCAAACCAAAAAGGATGATGACGAAAACAAATTGTTACATATGCAAAAAAAAAAAGCATCATGAAACTAATATTTTATTTTTCAATTACTTTTTTTTGCAAGTATAATAAAAATGAAACTCCTAATCATCATATTTTTTTGTTGCTGAAATGTGATAATTATATTAATTTTGTTTCATAACAAAGAAAAAGTAGAATAGTAAAAGATCAAATGATTAGCGTTGACAATACATTTAGCTAAAAAATTTATACAACCCAAAATTTAAAAAATTCTAGCAAAAGTAACTAAGTTACTAATACAAGTCAAAGTGAAAAAAAAAAATCTAGCAAAAATAATCTCTAATTATACTTCATTTTTTTTTCCTTCTACCGTCTTCCTTTGCAAGTAGATCCGCCACCATATTTTGCTCCATATGTCAAACTCTTCATTATATGCGACCAACTGAATAAAAAAATATCATATGCCAATTAAAAATAATTATATCAAAAGAAAATGCGACCAACTGAATAATCATTTCTTGAAATCTAACAAATATTATAATCAAACTATATTATATCCGAAAAATTAACTAGTAGAAAGAGCAATTGCATGGACAACACATTGTTAAGAATTACAGAGGTATTTTTTTTAATCATAGTTGCTTGATGAATGATAATACAAACATTAAATAAAAATATTTAAGAAAGCATGTCTAAGTACATAAAAAATAAAGAGAAAGACTTGAGAATAAAATATATCTTACCTTCATGTACTTCTTTTTTGTTACTTGTTAGTTAATTCACAAACAAATGTGATGAAGAAGAGAAATTATAATTTTGTATGTGAATCTTCATGAAAATAAATATGAATTTATATATACAAAATAGAGGAAATGAAAAAAATAAAGAATTTGCAAAGAAATAATTTCTTACCTTCATGTACTTATAATTTTGTTACAAACCAAACAAATATGATGAAGAAGAGAAAAGATAATTTTGAATGTGAATCTTCATGAAACTAATATGAATTTATAGGCAAAATAGAGGAATACCATAAGACATCATAAACTTACAAATTTAAGTTTGGAGGTTATGGACATAAAAATTATGGGAGTTATGAATATTATTAAGAGTAAAAATTAAAGAGGGGCAAGTCATGGGTAATAACTCCTTGTGAATAAATTAAAAAAATAAAGAGAAAAATACTTTAAAAAAATATATAAAAATATTATCATTTCATGATTAGAAGTGAGACAAACAAATAGAAAAAAAGAATGTGGAGAGTTTTTTGTTGTAAATGTTCCTACATTAATAAAATATTTATTTGTATAAATTAAGTAATATATTTTTACAATACAATAATTAATTTGAATTAAAAAAAAGTCAAAAAAAGATAAATTATGTTTCTTTTATAATTAAAACAAATTAATAATGAAAATAATGAAAGGATTTTTTTTTAAAAAAAAAGAAGAAGGGAAGACTAAAGATAAATAATATTCTAGGCCATAAAGAGGTACCATAATAAATTAATATGGTTGTTATAAAATTTAATGAAACTTAATAAATAGGATAGAATATGATTAGTTCTTTGATTAAAAAATAAGAAAAAATAAGAGAAAAATGTCAAAAAAATAGAGAAAAAAGAATAAATAAGCAATGGTGGCCTTAGAGATGTGCCACATCATCCTTGCCTACATTTGGCTTTATATTATATATAGATTTGTTAGTCGATAGACAAATCATTAAGCTGTGTTTTTACTTCTTTTTAACATCACTTAGTGAGGCTTTGGACTTACTTAGATCTTTTGAATTTACCTTGTACTTTTCATGAATTGAATTGGAATCATTTTCAACGAATTCATAAGAAGTGATTCCACTATTTTTATCACGTTAGGATAAAAACATAAGATATTAACAATAATTTTCTTTATCTTCTGAGTTGTTTTGCCAAATCAATTGTTGTAGGTTTTTGATCTTTATTCGAACTCGATGAAGAAAACGAGATATTTTTTATGACCTCGTTGAGAATGATTTGTATATTAAAACTCAATGATTCCATGTTCTTTCATCGACTGGTTATCCTTCTCATTTCCAATGTTGGTGCTACCAATACTACTTGACCACAAAATCTTAGGATTGATTATATAGCTATTAGTAAGTTTTAAAATAAGGGAAAATGGTCTGAAATATATCCGAGTTTTGACCATTGCAGTAATGATATCAAACTTTGGAAATGACCTTTTACCCCTACACTATTTAATAGTGTATTTTAAAGGTATATATATGTCACGTGGACATCATAAATATTTCGTGATTATAAATAATAACATGTTCACGTGGGCACATATATACCTTTTAAATACACTATTAAATAGTGAATGGGGTAAAAGGTCCTCCATAAAGTTTGATATCGTAACAGAAATTTCGACCAAAATTGAAGTATTTTTCAGATCATTTTTTCTAAAAATAATAATTAAGGAGTATTGTTATAAAAGAACTACTTATTTAAAGGGTATTTTTATTTTTAAATATGCCATGCTAGCTTGAGCTTACAAACTCAGCTGCTTTTTAGGCTCAGCCTTTTGCTTTTAGCCCTTGCTAACGAGTTGATGGATCAAATCAAACCTTTTTAGATCTATGTATCTTAAACATCAAATCAACTATTATATGAGAAAATAAAGATGCGGGTCCGTTTGATGCTATATGAAATCAGATTGATGTAAATTTAAACATATAATATAGATTTTTTATGTTGTATTTTTTTTTTATAAAATAAAAATCCCACAAATTATGAAAAATATCAATTTTTTCTCAGTTTTAACATAGTCTGATGAAAAAGATAAAGGGAGAGAGAAAATTGCAAGAAATTGAAATTGAAAATCAAGAGAAGTTTTGTGATATAATGTAATTATTTTAAAAATATTTATACAACATGAATTAGAACTCTATAGTGTTATAGGGTGTAAAACTCCTTTTTTTCTTTCTTATATGACCAAACAAGAATTATTTTTCTAGTGCCACATCTTAACAAAATCCATATAACATTATTTATGCAATATTTTGTTCCAAAAATGTTTTCTCAACTCCTTTAGATAATAAATAAATGTGCTTTAGAGTTTTCCCCAAATTAGTAAATACTATAAAACTAAACACTATCTTAATCCAAATAGATGCCAAAGGCCATAGACATATATATGTCAAGTTTCACAGTTAAAAAATAAATACGTGTTGCAGTGGATGAAACTGTTTTTCTGTAGGTTTCGAATTCGTTCGAGCAGTCTCTTGTAGAGAGTGTTTCTCCTCGAATGGAGCCATAAGCTTAAATTTAGATTAGTCAGACTTTAATATGAATACCAAACGAAAAAAAATCTGTATGTCAAGGTTCAATTTTCACTTGTTACCTTCTCCATATTGAGAGAAACTAGCCTTACCCTTAGAAAAACCAAATCTTGAAAATACTGGTCAGAATTGAGATCTTGGGTAGCTCACATATTGTTATTGGGAAGTGTGGGAAAGAATCATTTTTTTTATATAAACTGTGTTGCTCACAGTTATCAACTCTTTCAATTGTTTGCATTTTACGCTATTTCTTCTACTGCAGCATTGTTCCTTTCTTGTTTTGCCTTTCTTCTTCTCTCTTTGTTGTTTTAAGTTTATTGGGATTGTTTTGTTCACCATTTGTTTGAAGAAATGCCTGAACGATGGTTTTGACCCAGTTCGCTAGACCTTATAATTTCTGCTCTTTTTTGAGTTTACCTGCTACCCCTTGTAAAATTTTTGTCCTAAACCCAAGAAAAAGAGTTCATTTTCTGAGAAAATCTGGGGGTTTTGAACTTGTTTTGGGTAAAAAGATGTGTTCTTTGAAGTTTGTTGAGCTAATTAGAAAGGGAAAAGAAGAGCATAGTGTATGTTGTTGTTGCTGTGGAGAAGGGTCGCAAAGTGAAGGTGATATGAAGTTAGAGGCTGACATTTTAGCATTTATGGAGAAGTCTCAGAACCCAGATGCATTTCCAAGTAGGAAAGATTTGGAAAAAGCAGGAAGAGTTGATTTGATTGAGGCTATTAGGAATAGGGGTGGATGGTATTCGTTCGGTTGGGACTCAGAAGAGGAACCTCCCACTGACCAAGAAAATGTTCCTGAGGCTGAGGAAATGGATTTTGATATTGAGGAGTTACGAAGAAGAGTTGAGAAATATCAAGAAAGTGATTCTGGTTCCGATTTTTCGTCTGGGGATTCTTCTCAGCCAGCTTCCTCATCTGGTAGATCACTGTGAGGTTTCCTCCTTGCAAAATGTGCTTTTGTTTATTGTTCATAATGTTTTGTGTCTTTTGTGTGTTTGTTTATCTTGGTAACTGTTGATAAAGAATCGCGTGTCTCTCTAAGGATTTTGCTATTAGTAGAAAAGTTTTAACTTTGAGCCAAATATAGAAGTTATTAGAAGGATTTTTTTTTGTTTCGAAGTGTTTATTGTGATTCGATTTGTTTGTCATTCATTCATCATGGATTGTTTATTGTATCTGGAATCCTTTGTGATAAGAAGGTGCCACCTAAATTTAAAGGCAAGTTCTACAGAACGGTGGTTAAACAGACCATGTTGTATGGAGCGGATTGTTGTCCAATCAAGAACTCCCACGTTCAGAAGATGAAAGTAGAGATGAAGACGTTGAGATAGATGTGTGGGCATACTAGGAGAGACAAGATTAACAATGAAGATATTTGGGACAAGATAGGAATGGTTTCAATAGATGACAAGATGTGGGAATCGAGGCAGAGATAGTTTGGGCATGTGCAGAGGAGATGCACGGATGCCCCCGTGCGGAGGTGTGAGAGGTTGGCTATGGACGGTTTCAAGAGAGGTAGAGATAGGCCGAAGCAGTATTGGGGAGAGGTGATTAGACATGCCATGTAGCTGCTTCAGCTTTCCGTGGACATGACCTTAGATAGGTGGTTATGGAGGACATATATTAGTGTTGGAGGTTGTCCTTTGAGTTTGGTTATTATTTGTGTTTTTCTTACACTTTTGATTATCGTTGTATCTTGCTATGACTATTGTTTAGGATGATTTGTTAGGTTGTATGTTGTGTTTTGCCATGACTGTCTTCATTTCTATTATTTCTTTCTCTATACTTTGGACTGTTTTTTTTTCTTGAGCTGAGGGTATATAGTAAACAACCTCTCTATCTATCTCTACCTATAAGGTAGTGGTAAGGTCTGCATACACTCTACCCTAACCCTATTTTGAGATTACACCAGGTATGTTGTTGTTGTTATGTGAAAATTTGTTAAGTGCTTCTTGAGTAGAGAAATATCAAGAAAGTGATTCTGGTTCTGATTTTCCGTTTGGGGATTCTTCTCAGCCAGCTTCCTCCTCTGGTAGATCATTGTGAGGTTCCTCCTTGCAAAATGTGCTTTTGCTTATTGTTTATCGTGTTTCCTCTCTTTTGTCCATTTTTTATCTTGGTTCTTGTTGATAAAGAATAGTGTTTGTCACTCGAAAGATTTTGCTATTAGTAGATAAACTTCTACTTTGAGCCAAAAATATAAGTTAAAAGCAGGATTCTTGTTTTCTAAGTGTTTATTGTGATCCAATTTATTTGCCATTCATCGTTGATTACATCGGGTTTATGTGAAAATTTGTTAATGGCTGTAGTATCTTACTTTCCTTTGCCTTTGTGTTAGAGAAGCTGTGGTTGAGGAAGATAGCGCGGTTGAAGGGATATTGAACCGATTAGAGAAAGAGAGAATCTCATCTCTTGGTATTAATACTAGCAAATATGGATATGGAGCTAATCATTCAAGTAGGGATAACATTGATGACAGAAGCTCTGGAACCACTACTACAGGTAGAGATCCATACAGGACTGACCTGGGAAAAAATGGAAGCCTCACGACATGTAGCCCCAAGAAAGGCGGTTTAAGTGATTCAGGAGGTCAGCTTAACCACAAATACACGCCAGATATGTGGAGATCATGGAGCACTCAACGTGCATGCCCTGAAGGCACAGATTTTGAAGGTATTCGCTTCCCTGAATCTAATCATGTTCATAGTTTGTAGCCTCAATTTGACCCCTTCCATTCACAGTTGGTGAGGTAGATTTGGATAAGAGACCAAATGGAGGTAAAACTGAAACTTCAAGAGATGATGTATTTACCGTCAAAGAGAATAGTTCTGAAACTCCGGAAAGATGGATATATAACAACCATAATGATATAAGTACTCGTCTTCAGCATTTAGAGCTTGAGCTATCCTCAACACTTCGCTCCCTGAGATCCAAGAGCCAAGAGTTCAGTTCAATGGAGGTAGAAATCTGCATCTCCTGTTTGTTCAGAATCACATCTTTCTTTTGCCATGCATCATAATGTTAATTTTCCTACTACTATATGCTTTTATGTTATGTTTTGATATGTAGCATGGAGATTTGACTAGCTGTATTTGTTGCTGTAATGCGATTCTTCCACCCAAACAATTGATGTCGGTTGGTTCTGTTAAATATTTTTTTAAGTCTGCCTAGTTCTTGTTCTACCTCAAGATATTTTCTTATAGGACCTCTCAGAACACAGGGAATTCACTCCTATCAGGGATTTGAACTCAATAATCTGATAGGCTGATACTTCTTCCTTGTACTCCCACATCCTCTCCCAAAGAATAGAAAATGATCTAACAGCAAAATTTTCATTTCACCTGCCACCAAGGAGAGAATTGCATTTGAAGTTTTTCTGTTGGTTGGTATTTTTGCGGGATGAAGCTCGTCACTGTTTAGAAATGTTCTCTCAGGTTCTTGGAAAATCCCGTAGTGATTTTCAGAAGCTTTTGGATGCACGGGAGTTCCAGGAGAATGATGTCATAAATGCTCAGAAGAGATTGCGGTCCATACGTGCAAAACTTGCAATACTTGAGGGGAAGGTGGCGTTAACATTGACGTCTGTATCATTTCTCATTCCTTTATCATTCATTTTATACTATATACCCACCAATACTGAATCCCCGCACCCTACTCTTTCAGTGATGCAGAGAAATTGCTGGCAAAGAAGCAGAAGAGGATTGATGGTGCTAGGAAAGCTTTACAGTTTCTTCGCACTACTCAGATTGTTTGGCATAACTCTGCCTCAGAGGTTCTTCTAACAGGCTCTTTTGATGGATGGACAACTCAGGTTCGATCTTATTCCCCATATGTGATAAGAAATACTTGGGAGGCAACATTTTGAAATAGGAGGAAAATTTTTGCTGACAAATAGTTAGAAAATACAAATTTGATGCATTTCTCATTGTTGGTGTCAAGACGTTGTTTCTGTATAAACTTAATTTGGAAGTAGTCAAAACCAGAAATTTTACGAGGGTGTTCAGGATTTAATATATATGTATAAGAAGTAATAGTCAACTGGCTGTCCTTGAGCCTATGTGGGTTCTCCTAGCTACTACACAATGTTCTGTACAAGAGCCAAGAAGTCGTCTGTTTAACAGTATAATGTTTTTTTCATTAATTTTTCAAACCACTTGTGTCTCCTAATATTGAAAACTCTGCAGTTCTATAAACCCGCTTTCACAATAAAAACAAAACAAATTTTATGGTAATAGTTTCAATTGGCTTCTTGTCCTTTGTTAATAGAATGATATGTTGTATTGACTTACAGAGGAAGATGGAGAAATTGCGCACTGGTGTTTTTTCTGTTAGCCTAAAGTTGTACCCAGGCAGCTATGAGGTGTGTGTAACCCCGTGTAATGTTAAGTATGAACTTAATATTAAAGGCTATAGCGTATTTTGAACTTTGAAGTCGTTGCCATCATCTCATTCTTTTGTTGCAGATCAAATTTATTGTTGATGGCATATGGAAGGTTGATCCTTTGAGGCCTGTTGTTCACAACAATGGCCATGAAAATAATCTTCTCATTGTCACATAACAACTAGTCGCAGAAAAGTTACTCTACGAACTGATAGATTAGTAACTGATCCTATGTGTTGTTGTCTTGTAATCACTCCCAAGCAGCGATTGTCACGAAAGAATCTGATTGACGATGTAGTAGTAGGTTCCATTGTTGAATTTTGTAGTTTCCTTTCATTCTTTGACACACACAACTGGTACAGAATCTGATTCCCAGCCATGTAAAGTGAGCAAATGCTCCAAATATCTGAGCTAATTTGGATCAATTATTCTTTCCAAGGCAGTGATATTCTTTTCTGTATCATGTTTCCCTATCTATTTACTGTACACATTTAGCTGGTTTGTTTGAGACGAGAGTCTATGAAACAGCCCACAGAGGTATAGGTAAGGTATGCGTACAACCTACCTTCCTTAGACCAACCCCACTAGCGGGATTACACTAGGTATGTTGGTGTATTCAGCTGGTTTGTTGCTGATTTTTAGAGGAGAAATGTTGCATACACAGATTGTACATTGACATTGCTTGCAACAAGGCAATTGATAAAGAAAATGCCTTTTGATTATTTTGATAAGCAACATAGTGAGCAATTACATTTCAAATACTGAACATCGCTATATTAGAAACTGGAATTCAAGGTATACGTCCTGATAACAAATGTAAAACCACTGCCACAATAAACTCTACCAACACATGGTTTCCTGGACTGTTCATTGCATAAACTTACAACACGAGGGCTAGTTTGATCGTTTGTATCTCCTAAACCAAGCTGACCATGTTCACCCCAACCCCATGTCATTACTGATCCGTCATCTGCTGAAAAGTTGAAATAATACAGAAGTGAAGACGAGTGAATATGCCATTAATGGTTTGTAACAATAAACGTTTGCATCAGATCCTCACCTGTTACCACGGCAGAGTGCTCAGCTCCTGCACCAATTTGGACAACCTTTTTACTATTGAAGTCGAGGACTCTTTGCATGACACCTTCATCTTCTGTGCAAATGAGACAAAGTTGTGTTCAGCTTCAAGAGTGCAAAATGTGTAGTGATGGAGCCATGGGCAGATACTTGTTACAATATGATTTGAAAGTTCAAATAGAATAAACCATTAAATAGTTAGGCTTAATTGTTGTTACCTTACATTTGGTGTGGATAAGAATAAGTGTTAGATTTAGAGGACCCCGAATTTGCCTTAAAACTGTTTACCAGTACTGAAATGAAACGGACCTATTCAAATGAAATAGATATGGAAGATTCATATCGATCCCAACTAGTTTGTGAGTGAGACCTAATTGGTTGACTGATTACACCATCAAATAGCAAAAATCATAAATTTTCAATTTGATAACATGTCTTAGAGACATTTAAGAGGGTGAGAACTGCAAGTTTGTGTCCAATAAATGAGGCTTGACATTATGTTTTGGAGAGTTGACTCCCACTAAGCCAAATTATTGTTGGACTGCTGTTCTTTTGTATGCAACTGAGCTCAGTAGACTCAGCAAACATTAACTCTTTTAATGGACTTTTGGGTCGACAACTGATATTTTTTCCGTTTCAGGTTAAGAAGTCTACTGTTTTTCCTCTTCAAATATTAACTACACACAGGTAACCTTAACTCTTCTATGGGACTTCTGAATGTATCTGATAGTCTTTCCATCATATATTTGGAAAAGTACTTTTCCCCTCTTTTAATATCATTGAATTTGATGAAACACAGTAGGCAGTACTATCCATATTTTGGTGCTTCCTATAAGTTTATTACTAATAGAGGTCATAGTAATCGGGCAAAAACCAACAATAACAACATACCCAGTGTAGTCCCACAAGTTGGGGTCTGGGGAGGGTAAGATGTACACAAATCTTATCACTACCTTAGTGGGTTAGAGAGGCTGTTCCCGATAGACCCTCGACACAGTGACGCATTACCAAAACAGGCTAGAAAGCAAGGTACCGGGCAAAACAGGGATTTGCAAATGGATGGTCAGTATGACAACTCGTGACCACATATAAACACATGATTTTATGAGAAGTTTAGTATAAAGTATTTGCAGCATCATGTTCACCTTTCAACTTAATTAAGAGAGGTAGATCTACTTCTTTCATACAAGGATTCAATCAAGTTAAGAGTAAAGACCATCCACTGTGAAAATCCAATCTAAAGAAGCAGGAGAAAGAGACGACAAATCCATAAAATTTTACAAAAGTTTACACAGAAAGGTAATTGAAGATCATTACCAGATATATGCTTCATCCCGTTTGCTTTTTGAGCACCAGTAGGAACATTATAATTGTACCTGCCAAGCATGTATACTTCCCCATCACCTATTAAAATGGTAAAGAGGACGTATTTATATTTCTATATACCTTGTAATATTCCCTTCATGTATTTTCAAAGCAATAATTGAGATCTAAAGCCCAGAATACCTGTCAATACAAGAGCGTGATTCCATCCTAATGCGACCTGGCTGAATAATAAGTCTGCAGTAACACGACGGGGAGTATACACATCTGGGGCTCCATGAAATGCTCTTCCCCATATATATAAATGCCCATTCACTTAAAAAAAAAAAGATAAAAAATCTTAGCAATATATAACAAGTAAAAGTATCACCAACTTGATAAGATTATCATTCATTAATGGGATGAAGCTACAACCATCAAGTAGCCAATGCTGAGACCAGATAAAGGTTGGGCCAGTATCATTTGTATTAGATTACATAAGAGCACTTAGAAACTTACTGGATATTGCTGTGCTGTGATCTCCATTTGCATTGACACTCCTGATTTTGACATTTTCAAAACCTAAAGTAACCTGAGGAGTGCTAACTGACTTCTGTTTGTCATCAGATATACCAAGTTGACCACGTTTTCCGGAACCAAATCCGTAGATAAGATCCTCTGTATCTCCTAAGAAGTTGATTGTAGTGAAAAATCAGCTTCAACAAATTCAATGTACATGCTTATGTTGAGACAAGTGTATGAACAAGCATTGTGGTAAAATTACTTGCTTCCAAAACGATGAGTACAATTTTAAGAAAAACTCTAATCAACCTGTTTTTTCTATCCTAACAAGGTGATAGCCTGATATGAAACCAGATATATAGAAATTATTAAGTAATGTACTATAACGAGTAATCTGTTCTTGAATTGTGTCGTTAACTATGACACACATAATTCATTTATATTATTCTTACTGGCTTATGATATTTGTGATATATCTCATAAAACCAGCTTAATGATATGATGGTGCAGACAGATGCTAAGGCTAGTACAGAACTAGCTAAAGAACTCAGTTTTCCACAACTGTACGAGAGAATGCAGAATTTCGCACTGAATTAATTTATACTAGTTTTGTTGTCACAACGAGAATAAAGAAACTATTGGCATACTCAACTTGATTACTTCACCATGCAGTAATCTCTGGAGTTCTTATGTTAAAAGGCCTGATTGCTGTGACTAGTCACAACTCACAACAATTTGATTTCATTTCAAGCTCATGGCAATAACCCATCTAATTATAGCACTATCACACTAATATGGAAAATGACAAAACTATGGCCAATTATACAAATGAGAACAGAGATGCAGCACACAGCGTTCTCAGAAAGCAGCAACAGTGTTACAATGTTAATATAACCAGCTAGACAAAAAGTGCAATATTCAGCCTGCTTTACCTTTTAGTAAGACAAGTGAATGACGCATACCACAAGCAATTTGCTCGACATGCCTAGCCTTGAAGTGCAACACTTGTACAGGAGAACATCTTGAGATATAATCCCCATGCCCAAGCTGACCAAATGAACCATCTCCACAAGTGAATACGCAACCAGTATCTGGTAATTGTAAAACATTTACACTCTTAAGGCAAATTAAAACAGGTATTCAACTAAACAAGATTCCTCCAGTTATATACCACATTTATTCAGAGTCAAAATTGCAGCAAGAGAACATATAACATTCAGGAATATACTAAACCAAAAAGTAGTTTCAAAAGTTCATATCATCTTTTTTTCCCCCTATTAATGGTCACAAAAAATTTCATATCATCTGTTTCCCAAAAGCTTTCAGTTATCATCAGGAAAAGACCTTTACGAGTAACCTAGTGCACAAAGATGGCTTCTAACAAGGATATACGGATTTCTGCTGTAGTATCTGCACATTTCAATGTACCCTAAGCGTCAAGGAGTTAACTTTAACTTGGGAAGCCCAAAAACAACAACATACCCAATTTAATCCCACAAGTGGGGTCTGGGAAGGTAGAGAAACCGTTTCGAAAGACCCTCGGCTCAAGTGCAACAAATCAAAGTAGTTTTGAAAAAGGAATTACGGCAGTGGAGAAAACATGTCAATTAATACAAAACATAATTGAAATGTCAGTGCATGAACTTTCAATTACAATATAATTAATAATATCCAAATAAGACCAACTGAGTAACTTGAAATAAAGTATTTCGGAACCAAAGAACTGATAGTATGAAAAATAACAATCCAATGTCATATTAGATTCATAGCTGAAGCAGAAAGAATGAAACCTGAAACAAATCCTGAGTGATTCCATCCAGCAGAAGCATGTGTAATGAAGGCGCCTTCCAAAGACTCTACTGACTTTGGATGTAAGCAGTTAACCATCTCCCCATGGCCTAACTGACCAGAATTACCCCTCCCCCATGTTAGCACTCTTCCACCTGCAAAACCCCAACAAACATGTTTTTACTTTGAAAAGTAAAAATCTTTCTATTGAATCTCACACCAATGATGATATCTTTACCCAACAAGCTTGTTCGTTTTCTGTTTCCCTTTCTGTGAAGTTCATCTAACCACCATCAAGTATTTTCCTTTTTATTAAAAAAAATCTAAGTCGCAATCTTTCCATTGAACCTCACACCAAGATAGTACCATCTTTACATCAGAACCCCATCAAGATCTCTTCTTATCTTTTTCTGATATAATATTTCAATTGAAGCTCAACTCCAAATACTATGTCATCCATCCTTTACTTCCTTCTTTAAAAAAATCTATATTTTTCCATTGAATTTGAATCTCATACCAAAAAGGTGTCATCTTAACTGCATGACACTATCAAATTTTTCATTTTTCCTTCTTAAAAAAGTCAATATCTTTTCATTGAAATATCACATGAAAAAGGTGTCAATTTTACTGCAAAACCTTAAACCCTGCTAAATCTTAGTAGCTCAATTAGTTGGATACATGAACTTTCACCTTGTTGGTAAGGGTTCGATTCTCTATCTTGTAATTCTTTCTCCATTTTCCCTTCTCCTAACCCCACCCTCCAAAATAAAACTTAAACCCCATCAAGTAGAAAATACACATATTGAATCTCTCACGAAAGAAAGGTGTCAACTTTACTGCAAAACCTTAAACCCTGCCAAATCTTAGTAGCTTAATTAGTTGGATACATGAACTTTCATCTTGTTGGTAAGGGTTCGATTCTCTACTATGTAATTCTTTCCCCATTTTCCCTTCTCCTAACTCCACCATCCAAAATAAAACTTAAAACCCCATCAAGTAGAAAATACACAGATTGAATCTCACATGAAAAAGGTGTCAACAGATTGAATCTCACACGAAAAAGGTGTCAACTTTACTGCAAAACCTTAAAACACGAGAAATCTTAATAGCTTAGTTAGTTGTATACGTGAACTTTCACCTTGTTGGTAAGGAGTTCGATTCTCCATCTTGTAATTATTTCCCCTCCTCCTAATCCCACCTCAAAAAAAGAAAACTTAAACCCCATCAAGTGAAAAACACATAAATATACAGATTTGAATCTCACACTAAAAAGGTGTCATCTTTACTGAAAAATCATAAACCCCATCAAGAATATAAGTTTTGAGAGTAGATTAAAAGAGTATACCAGGGGTAAGGGCAATGACATGAGCTCCACCACAAGAGAGATGAGAAATAGGACCAAAAGAAGAAAGAGAATGGATGAGTTGAGGTTTGTGTTCATCTTGGAGTTTTCCTGTTCCTAATTGTCCCTCTGTTCCTGCTCCCCAGCTCCATATTTCTTCTTCTTCTTCTTCTTCTTCTCTGCTTTTAATTCTTTCGGTTTCTTCCATCACTTTGGACATCTCATCAATCATGTACTTTTATCATCTATGATTTTGCAGTAAATGAGATGATTATGATAAGCATAAAAGATAGATAATTATTTGTAAATCTATATTTAATTTAATCTATCAAATAGAGGTTTCTTTCCACCTAAAAACTAATTATTAATTTTATCTTTGAATTATTGACATCCTTAAAAATATCTCAATACTTAAATAACTAAACTTAATTTATCCGCATTCGTTCACACATATCAAATAGTTTCAAACTCTTGAAAGAGTGAAAAGTGTTGAAACCTCCTAAACTTGGTGAGAATTTAGAGGTATATATCCCTCATGTTGCTAGATTAGAATGTATTTAAGTTCAGTTACTTAGTCAAGTAAAAGGATATTTTCAAAACTGTCAATAATTCAAAGATGAAACTAATATTTTTTGTCGAATTTAAAATATATGTATTAAAAGTATACTATTTAATTGCACAAGTACAATGATAAGGTTATATTAAATTAAAAAATAAAAGTTAATTATCTAAAATTAAAAAGTTTAATCTTATAAAAAATAATTAATTTATATTTTTCAAATTAATATATTTTAATTAAATTAATAGTAAAAACTAAAGTACAAAAAATTTATATGAACATAAAATGCATGTTTGACAAAAATAAATTTATTAAATTTAGATTTTTTTAAAAAAATACTGAAACAAATGAAAAAACAAAATATAACAGAAATTCAAAGCAAAAAATTCACTTTCCAAACAGGTCCTAAATGTGGTGTTTGAGGAGTTCTCTAAGCAAAGCAAAGGGAATTACCAGTGATCGACGGCAACGATGATGGTGGATCTGAGTTCCTTCTCCGACGAGAAATTTGATCCCAAAAAATGGATAAACTCAGCGTGCCAGTCACGACATCCACAGGATCCACTGGACAAACACTTGATGGATCTGGAAATGAAGCTTCAGATGGTGTCCGAAGAGATCGCCGCTTCCCTTGAGGAGCAAAGCGCCGCCGCACTCCTCCGTGTCCCCCGCGCCAATCGAGATGTCATCCGCCTTCGTGACGATGCTCTCTCCCTTCGCTCCTCTCTCTCTGCCATCCTCCTAAAACTTAAAAAAGTTCTCTCTCTTTTCCCTACATTTACATTTTCTGTTATTGCATCATTTGCTTCACAGAAATTAAAGCAATGACACATTTCCTATCTCACAACTTTGATTCCATTGCAGGCTGAAGGATCATCTGCTGAATCTGTAGCTACACTAGCAAAAGTTGATACTGTCAAGCGGAGAATGGAAGCTGCATATGAGACATTGCAGGTAATACTTTTGTTGAAGTAATGTTTAACCTAAATCATAACTCTACCTACACTAGCAATTATTGCAGTTTCGTGCTAATTTTCTGATTTTCTGACCTCGAAATACTTGAATTTTCTTGTTCAAAGGATGCTGCTGGTTTAACTCAATTAAGCTCAACAGTGGAGGAAGTATTTGCTAGTGGTGACCTTCCACGAGCTGCAGAAACTCTGGCTAATATGAGGCACTGCTTGTCTGCCGTTGGAGAGGTGAGTTTCGACTTGCTTGTTTTTACATAACATGCCAATGTGTGTGGCATGGGCAGTGAAATAGTTCTTGCTTTATTAAGTCTCCTGCAATTTTCAGGTTGCTGAATTTGCCAATATTAGGAGGCAACTTGAAGTTTTAGAAGATAGACTAGACTCAGTGGTTCAACCACGATTAACAGATGCTCTAAGCAATCGAAAGGTGACTTTAGCTCTCTTTCTCCTTTGTAATCCTTTTCTAAAGGTTATAATTTATGTTTTACAAATGAATGCATTCTTCCACCATGAACCAGTAAGGAAACACTAAAAAACCCTTGTTGCTATTTCGTAGGTTGATGTTGCCCAAGAAATGCGTGCAATTCTACTGAGAATTGGGAGATTCAAGTCGTTAGAGCTGCACTACACCATGGTCCACCTCAAACCAATAAAGCGGCTTTGGGAAGATTTTGACCTGAGGCAGCAGGCTAATAAAGTTGCAAATGAGAAAAGTGAAATGGATAGACTATCAAATTCTCAGGATTTTCAACCGTCCATGATATCATTCTCAAGTTGGCTGACTAGTTTCTACGATGAATTGTTGCTTTATCTTGAACAGGAGTGGAAGTGGTACGAATAGCTTTTCTGCAACTTTTTCTTAGATATTTCTACTTAGTTTTGCACCTATGGCTTTGGTTCAGTGGGAAGGACACAATGTGAGACGTGTGAATGGGGTGCACGTCACGAGTTAGAATCCTGCCACTGACTAGTTGCCTGGAATTTAAGTGAAAGCAGGGTAGAGGGAAAGCTATATTCTCCAGAGTTTTGAACTGTGGACCAACTAATGTTGGGCCAGCTAACTCACTTGGTATTTTTTTTTATGAAAAAAGAAAGAAAAAATCTACTTTGTTTTCCTCCTAGAGATTGGAAGTCATATGCTCTCTTGCTTTCAGATTTTTTAATTTTGTCTTAATTGAGTTTACTGATTAAGCATGCTTATATTCTAGACTAACATCTAGATATCGGTTCTTATTCGAGTACAACTTAGGAATAAAAAAGATTACTATCAGAAGAATGAAATGGATAAACGTCCCAAAAGGAGTTGTTGGATGGGTTTAGGCATTAGAGTAAGAACCTGGAGGTCCCAGGGTTTAAACATTGGTCTTTAAAGGCTTCCTTGATGCAGCAGGCGCACCTAAGTACTGAAACTTAGGTGCTCCTGGTGCCTCAAGGAAGCCTTTAAAGACATTGTTTAAACCCTGGGACCTTAGGTCAAAAAAGTACTGAAACTTAGGTGCATTGCAGGTTGGGAGCTTCATTTCAGTTAAGTGGTACTTCATTGCAGTCATGAAAGTGCTTAGGTGTGCTTCTCATTGCTCATGGTATCTTGAAGTGGCAGGCACTAGAGTAAATACACGTGGAAAATTGATATGTGAAATCGTAATAAATAAATCATTATCGATGTATATGTTATTGACTAGGAATAGGAAATTAATGTTTTTGTGTAAGAGATTAGTTACCAAATTTGGATAAGAAACATAATAAGACATCTTTGTATCTGAATCAGAAATTTGAAACAATTTTACCACTTATTTGACATTACTTTTACTTCATGACTCCAAAATATGTGCTCACTGAATTGTATGTGTTCAAGCCTTAGTGATTTTTACTTCATATATTTCAGTAGTTGCTTCATATTTATTCATATATTGCTGTCTGCATTCATAGTATATTTTGATAAATCTAAATAATGTTTTGGTACACCAAGAAATAACTATAACTAGCTTCACGCCCAAAAATAGAATCAACTATTAATGCAACATGCAACACTGTTTGACCGTGCGCAGATTTAAAGAAACAAAGAAAGACTTTTGAAACTTATGGTCTAAAAGAACTCCTTAGACATTTGTGTGGCTATAAATAATCTCATTAAGGTTAAATGAGAATTTTAAGTCAAATTATATCTATAATATTATGACATTCTTTTTGGGATGAACTAAAAAGAAAACTATGCCACATGTATTGGGACAAAGGAACTATTTGTTTTCTCACTCCTAAAATTGAAAAGAAACAAGTGAAGTGCTTGACAATATGCATGGAATTCTCAATTCTATTAGAAGGTTCTCTGCTTAGATTTTTTTCCTTCGTAGTATCCAAAAAGAAATAAGGAGGCAATCGTGTAAACCATAGGTCTTGGTTTCGAGCCCTGGAAATAAAGTTGTCATTGCTAGGGAGCGGTTACCCCCATAGTGGGACTTTATGGTGCAAGTCCGGATCAGCTGGGAACCAAAACAGAAAGCCGGACACTGGGTGGGAAACCAAAAGCAAAATGTTACTGGTGAAGCAACCAGGCTGGTGTTTCAACTGCACTCTTACACCTTTCCAACTGATTACATGCTGGAAAACAGTTCATGAAGAAGTTAAAATACAAAAGATAATATGTTTGCCACATTCTAGTAAGGTAAAAAAGAGAAGAGGAGGAGAGGGATTCTTCTAACTTTGCTTGTCTCGATTTATGAGGAAAATGCCTTTGATACAATACCAGCCTACCTCTTGCTTTATAACCAAAACACGCCCTTTACCACCCAACCCCCTCCCCCCTCCCCCCCTCAAAAATAAAAGGTCAAGAAAATAAAAAATGAGGAGACAACCTGATATCTCCATTTAATGATCCTCTAGTGAACAATAGATTTTTTTGTTGCAGGTGTATGTTTGCCTTTCCAGAAGAATACAGAACTCTTGTACCAAACCTACTAATTGAAGCAATGTCAACTATTGGTGTGAGCTTTGCATCACTGATCAACCTTGCCATTGGGGATGCCGTGCCTGAGACAAAAGCCTTGGCCAAAGGTGAGGTTTTATTATTCTTTAGGAGTTTTTGAGAACCATGATCTGAATAACTTCTTGTTCTCTTGCACAGTTGCATGTAGTTTCATCTAAGCATAAGTTTATCATGTTTTCTGATCAATCTGTTATGGTGCTGCCTTCTCTGTTTCATCAAACATTCTGAAGAATCGATGTCCAACTAGTTCACAAGCATATAAATGGCTTAAAGTAGTTATATACATGGAGTGTTGAAATTGAAGTTTTGAGCGTGCAAATCAACCATTTGGATGTCAGTATCACCAATTTATGCATGGAAAGATTCAGCTCTAATTTCCCTATTTTGTTGTTTTTGGATGTCACTATCACTATACTTGGATAACAAAGTTCTTGGATGTTTTCCATCCATTCTGCCTCAGATTTTGCGTTGACTTTCAGGTATAATTGACATTTCAAATGGAGATTTGCCAAAAGGTGCCAAGATTCAGACTAAACATTTGGAAGCCCTTATTGAACTTCATAATACAACAGGGAGCTTTGCTAGGAACATTCAACACCTGTTTTCAGATGCTGATCCTCAAGTTTTTTTGGATGCTCTGAAGGCAGTGTACCTTCCTTATGAATCTTTCAAAAGGCGGTAAGCATACCAAAAGCAAATATTCTTGTTTATCCCTTTTGACTTCTCAAATTCACATTTTTTTCCGGCTGCATATGGCATCCCCTTGTCCAGATACCAATTTTTTTCTATTCATTTTTCTTGGTGTTTTCTCTTGAGGAGCAGTACACTTGCTCTCACGCAAAGGTCTTTTATTTGATTGAACGCATTTATGTGGTGTGATTGAGTTGAGTACCATCATTATGTAAGTAGTATATATAGCCTTAGTCCTTTCAAGTCTTGTATTATTGAGTTGAGTACCATCTTCACGTAAGTTGTATACATAGCCGTAGTCCTTTCAAGTCTTGGATTATTGAGTTGGAGAAGTTCGTTCTCTTCTAGGTGACTGAGTTGCAAAAATTTAGTGCTTTTGATGAGGGTAGCAATATGGGTCTGTTGATTCTTCTTTCATTTCTTTTCTGCAAGCGTTTTTAGGAATAATGACTACTCAGTATCTTGTGATATGCGATATTACATCACTCTGTTTTCTCTCTCACATCCTTGACCTTTATGCTAGATGAAGCATAGCTGGAGCTGGTTGTAATATATAAGTATCAACTTGTAGGTCAATAACTTGAAGTTTCCTGCTTAAATATCATCATCCTGGTACAATCAGACGTGTTGACTATTTACATGTAAAGATAATGTGTTGGGTGGTTTTGTTAGACCCTTGAGCATGTTTTTCAAGTACTTCGTCTGGTGTCATTGGAGGATCTGGAGCGTAATTGCAAGGTTATCTGCTTTTCAGTAACAAGTATGTGTATCCTAAATGCTTCTAAATTTGTGATCTAGATATGGACAGATGGAGCGTGCAGTTCTCTCTAGTGAGATTGCAGGACTTGATCTCAGAGGAGCTGCTGTTACTCTTGTGGGAGTCCAGGGAGTTGAACTTAGTGAAACTGTACGAAGGATGGAAGAGTCAATTCCACAAGTCATTTTGCTTCTTGAAGCAGCAGTTGAAAGATGCATCAACTTTACTGGTGGTTCTGAGGTGGATGAGTTAATTCTCGTGCTGGATGATGTCATGCTACAGTATATTTCCACTTTGCAGGAGAACGTAAAATCATTGAGAGCTGTTTGTGGACTGGATGTGGATGCTATTAGTACAAAGAAAGATACGGGAGCAGAAAGAAGGGAAGCAGCTTCAAATGCACGTAAAGTTGATTTCACATCAAGTGAGGAGGAGTGGTCATTTGTTCAAGGTGCACTACAGATCCTCACAGTTGCTGATTGTTTAACCAGCAGATCTTCAGTCTTTGAAGCTTCCCTCAAGGCTACTCTTGCTAGGTTGAGTACAAACCTCTCTCTCTCAGTTTTTGGGTCAAGTATTGATCAAAACAAGCCAGATGTAGTCAATGATGATGGAAATGGGCAATTATCTGTGGCTCGAAAGGCTGCCTTGGATGTGGCAGCTGTGAGACTGGTCGATATTCCTGAAAAGGCTCGGAAGCTTCTTAATTTATTGGAGCAGGTCAGTGGTTCCCACAATAGTTATACATATCTGGAAGTTTGTCTTTCTTTTGAGTTCCTTAGCAATTCTATTCCTTCAATGCATCCTTGCCAAATCTTCTACAATGGAAATTTGATCTCACATTGACAACTTCTTTTTTGTGCCTTCTGCAGTCTAAAGATCCCAGGTTCCACGCACTTCCAGTAGCATCACAACGAGTTACAGCTTTCACAGACGCAGTCAATGAGCTTGTTTATGATGTTCTCATTTCAAAAATACGGCAGCACTTCAATGATTTGTCACGGCTGCCCATATGGTCATCTATTGAAGAACATAGTCTAAGGCCCCTCCCAACCTTCAGTGCATACCCCCAGTCTTATGTGACTGGAGTTGGTGAATATCTCCTTACATTACCCCAACAGCTAGAGCCCCTTGTAGAGAGTATTTCCAACAGCGATCCCAATGCTGATGAAGCCCAGTACTTTGCAACTGAATGGATGTTCAAGGTATATATGTTTTAGTTAAATATTTTATGATCAAGTGTTGAGCATTTACCTACAAATATCTGTGCTATCAACTGAATACTTAATAAAAAATCGAAAATATCAGGAGGCAACATGTAGAAGTGGAGTTTGATTAGGATCTACTTGTGTCTCCAAGTGTATTTCTTCTCACAATTATTTCCTTTGCCTTTGTTTTTGAAAAGGTTGCTGAAGGTGCCACGGCACTTTACATGGAACAGCTTCGAGGGATCCAGTATATAACGGATCGTGGAGCACAACAACTTTCTGTTGATATCGAGTATCTAAGCAATGTACTTTCAGCTCTATCAATGCCAATTCCTACATGTCTTGCTACATTCCAGACATGTTTTTCAACACCTAAAGATCAGCTCAAGGATCTTATAAAATCAGATTCAGGTAATCAGCTTGATCTTCCTACCGCTAACCTTGTCTGCAAGATGCGACGTATCAGTTTAGAATAATGACTACTTCTTAGTCATGCTGTGTTGTTACTGCTGCAGAAATGGTACAACACTAGACCTATTTGTTGTAGAGAGTTTTGTTTTTCTCCTTTCTCCATAGATAACAATTGTGTTTACTTTCTAGACCTTGACAAATATTTGTACAAGTACGTTCTAAAGTTATATGTGAAAGATATGATTTTTGTCAAAAAATCTGAATTCTCCATGATAGCTAATTTTAAAGAGACAGATCCACAGAACATTTCAATCAAAGATTAACTTGTTCAGAAAAGAAGATAAATACTCGTAGGGGGGAAAAAGAAAACTTTATTATGTATTTAGGTGTTCACTTGAATTTATTCGGTAAAAAATTATATTATATATATAAGGAATTTTATTTTTTATGTATATATATAGAGAGAGATTTTAAATCTTTTAAATTCAAAAATAGAGGCTGATTCAATGGTTTAAGGAGTTCAAAATTCGCCTTGAGATTTCAAATTCAAATTATATGCACTACATTATTATTTTTCAAATCCTTTACTGAAAATCCTAGATCTGCCACTGATGGCATGAAGAGATTTTTATTCTACTAAGCTTCCTAACCCAAATTCCTAATGCACCAATACTAACAACATTCCTTTAATAGGTAATAGAAATATTCTAAGCATTCCGTTAGTTATATATCAACGTTCGAACAAAAATACTTGTATGCATGACTCCCTCTTGGAAAGGCAAAACTAGCCCTCAAGTACATATATTATATCCCAAAACAGATAAAGAATTTCAAATTCAATTATGAATATTTAAGAGGCTCCTATTGACTTCTAAACAAGATGATTTCATTCATTAAAAACAAAGATTGGCCTAAAGCTCAAAACATATTGGTTGGTCATTCACTTGGAGACTTGGGATCTCTTCAGAAAATGTGAAGGTTGATTAAAGCTGACCAGCCAAAAAAAATCGAACTAGTTTAGTTCTGATCTGAGTAGGCTCATAAAACGGACTATTCTAACCCCGAGAACTGGCCTGACCATCCTCGTTTGTGGTCAGTGTCCCGTAATCAGGAAAAAGCAGCTCTCCTGCTAGTACGCGATCAATTTCAGTTCATCAGATTCCACTTGGCGGTTGAAGTGAAGTGCTTATGTTGAATTCTATCAACAATACCACTTACAGCTGAAGATTTCCCAGCACGAAAAGTAGCATCAATAGTTGATCCTTAGATATATACAATAAGCTGAAGAAGATTGCACCACATAGCAGGCTGAGTGAATCTCTAAAAAGACTAGCAATCAACACAGTTTTGTCAATAGAAGTACATCTTGCCCCTGAGTTCTATTAGCTGTACAATCCTCCCAACCTTCACATTCTTTCTTTTTCCTTTTCTTTTTTTGATGAAGCAAACATTTATCTCTTTTTATTTTTGACAACCATGTTTGTCTATGTCAGCTACGCATACCTTGACTATTCCACAGAATACCAGCTACCTCCCACTAGCACTGATACGGCTAACTCAAAACAGATGGAAAGAAATCATCTATTTTACTGAGCAAAATTTATAGAACAACTACTCCATTATCCCTTCAGTCTTAGCACAACAAGGTCAAATAACATCAACATCTATTGTCATCTCATATTCTCATATGCTTATTTGCACAGACTCTTCACTTTTGATGCCACACCCATGTTGGATTCTCCAAAAATACACTACTTTTGGCGATTCCAACATGCACCCGTTGACATTTTTGAAGAGTCCGAGCAACATAGCTCATATGTCTTTTACAGGTTAAGTATGATTTGATATTAGCTCAAAAATAACTTCTTTACCTTGAAGCCCTTCTTACCCCTGATTCTCTAGTTCATTCCCAGAGAATGCCTTATGACGATCATACCTGTTGAGCAATGGATGAACAGTGATACCTTCTAATTGATGTTAATGAAAATCATTCTATGTAAAATTCTGCAAAAGATAAATAGCAAATCTATAGCAGAATAGAGACAGTAAGCTAGGATATTCCTCTTGTCAAGTTATCTTGCAATGAACCTTTCCAGCTAAATTGGTACTGTTGCAGCAGGATTCTATGAAAGAAAACATGGAAAGATTATAAATCATTTATGCTTAAACAAAATGACATTTCTTCCTATGGGGAAGAGAGAGATTACCAAACCAGCGACAAAGCAAGAAGCTGAGTGAGGGAGGCCCAAACCAAACTACAAGAAACCTGTAATCAAGCATCATCTTCATTTACATCATATGATACATTGATACTGTTCAGAAAATGAGTGTAAGAAAATTTGAGACAGCTCCCGTCACTAGGATTCAAGATGGACATCTTCTCATTCCTTAGATGCACAATTTCAAGAACAAAATACAATGCTCCAACTCTTGTAACCAGTCAATATCAATGTAGTGCATTATTACTAGTAAAAACTGTTCAACATCGAGACAATAACATCATCCACAAACATCTGATCAACATTTAGACATCATGCACAACTCTCATAACCCATATAACAACTTTTTGTGTCATAGTTACATGTCTCCAAAATAGTCAACAAGAAGGTTTCAAATGTGCCATCAGTACTTACCAGAAAAGATAATTAACACAGGGTGAATTAGCTCTACAAGATTATGTGGCATGTGGCTGCCTTCTATATATTACACAAGCTAAAAGCCATGACAGAAAAAGCAGATTCTTCTACATCCCCTTTACGTAGGAGAATCCTAAAAATGTAATGTGAAAACTCATCAACGCTGCAAACTTCTTCCAAGCAGTATGGTGCAAGTACAAGTATTGAGGAACCCAAGTGTAGTAACATCTATCTTTTCGACAAAATCCAAATCAAGGACCAGCATCTTATTTGCTAAGACAGAAGCCTACATGAATTACATACTCAAATGGAAAAAAAAATCTTACGTACATGATCATTTTTTAGTGCTAGTATTACACACAGAAGAAAAACAAACAAGATAGGAACCTTATTTGAAAGAACAACTAGAACTGAAAATCACCCAACTAATCTGCAATAAAAACTCAACATTTACCTAAAGCCATATAGCTAATGTTACAAGTGAGGCAATCCCTCAAACAACGACCTTAAGTTACAAAATATCATCATAGGCAACAATTTCCCTACCCTTGTAAGGCTCAACCAGCCTTGTACTAACATGTGCACGAACATTACCGCCAGCATTATCATTATCCTCATCTCGGGGGTTCACAATTGCTGATCCCAGTCGATTACTTCTTCCGTGCCTACTTAGTGGCACTTCTGCTTTAACTAGCTTCGATGCAACCGTTGATGTGGATAGTTCATCCTTTCGCATCACACCTTCTTTCCACTGTGATGCATGGTCAGTTGCCCATATTACCTGAACCTGTCATCCCCAACAAAAGTAATGCCGCACTACATCAGCTCTCAATTTTACTTTAAAAAACCATACACAAATTATACGTCTTGGATGGTAATTAACATGCTACAACGTGTTACTCTACCTTGATTGTGCAAAAATTATATACATTGTCTGTGTATACATGCTACAACCTGTTATACTACACTGATTGTACAAAAACTATTTACATTGTCCATATATGTAATTTAAATCAATTGTACCAGCTAAAGTAACACCCACATACCAAAATTCTTGGCCGAGCTAAGACCAAGAATTTAGCTAGCGTTTGGCCATAGATTTTGGAACTATCTGTTTGATCATGAAATTTGAATCTGACCTTCAACTATTTTCAGGTTCCCAAATTTTTGAGACTTCCACTCACAGAACTTCAATTTTTTTCCAAGAAAAATCATGTCCAAACACAACTTCAAATTCCAAAAATCACAACTTTTTTTTGTGACCGCGATGTCCGGGCCAGCTGCTCGACATTTCATACGAGATATCTGCCAACTCCCACTAGCAACTTTCACACAGGATACCTGCCACCTCCCACTAGCAACTTTCACACAGGTTACCTGCCACCTCCCGCTAGCAACTTTCCCACAGGAGACCTGCCACCTCCTACTACCAGGTAACTCTGTCCACCAAAGCTACGACAGATGGAAACAATCCCCTAGTGTTTTTTTTTTGTCTCAACTGAGATTTGAACCTGAGATCTCACGACTCTCAACTACTTTAATGACCACTAGGAACACCCTTGGGTGCCAAAAATCACAAGTTCAAAAACTCAATTTTGCAAACATCTAACAGACCCACAAATTCAAAAGGTGAAATTAACACAAAAAGTAGCAATCTTGACACAAATTTCTACAATTAGAAGATATTAGAAAAAAAGAGAAGAAAGGGACATACAGGCTTGGAGTGGAGAGTAATGGGGAAAGATGAATCTTCGGCAGCTTCAACAGCAGATTGGGCAGAATCATTGGAACGGAAAGTGATATGAGCGAGACCATTAGGGTCCATACGAGTTCGAGAGATGGATCCATAAATCTCAAAACGAGATTTAATGTCGAGCACAGAGCATTCAGAAGGAACCCCAATAACCACCACAGTAGCCGGCTGTTGCTTGGTGGACGATGAGTTGTCTTCCGGCACCGGCAATGGATCGTCGGTGATTGGTGTTGGACGGCGGCGCTTGGGGAAGGAGTACGGGACGTGGCGATTGAAGTGGGTTCTGTCTCTCTTGCGGCCCATGATTTTGGGTTCTACTTGGTCTTTGGAGAAGTTGGACAAGAGATTTTGGACTATTTATTCTTTTCATAAATAATACCGAAAATGTAAATCGTATTAGGCCAGACTTATACAAATTCATGACTAAGAAGTAAATGGAGGTTGAACTCGATTCTCAACATAATTTTTAATTATAAAAAAATAACATTTCTTTTGAGATAAATTAAAAAGGGAATTATGTTAGAGACATAAAAGAATAATTAAATACTAATTAATTAATTACATTTGTGGAATGGTGGATTATTCGTAACAAAACTTGTGTATAACTTTTTTGCCAAAAAAATAAAAAAATTGTGTATAACTAGAAGATTATTTTTTGAATAAATATATATTATCAGTAGTAAACATTTGATCTTGTTTGTTTTTATTAAGATTAATATGTCTGAATTTTAAATGTACATTTGTATATTAAAAAGATTTAAATATTTGTATCTAAATATACATTTGAATATTAAAATAATGTGTTAAGATTTGAATTTGACTAATTAAGACGATTTGGTTTTTTTCAACATTTAAAATGTTCTTGAGTTTTGGTTGGTGATTTTTTTTTAAAAATCAACAAGAATTGTGATGGAGTGATAAATACTTATTCATTTTAATTAGAGGTTTTAGATTCGAATTCTAGATATAAAATTACCGTTTTTTTATAGGAGACTTTACCTCAATGTGAATTTTTTTTATGCAAATTCAAATTTGATCAGATCACAATACAAATATATGTAAGCTAGATGATACTTGTTTTTTATAATTGCCTCATTCAAGTATTGATAATCATATACATCCTCGTGAAATCATTCTTCTTCTTCACAAATAAAATAGGAGTATCTCAAGAGGAGACACTCGTCTAATATAGCGCTTTACTTTAAAGATTTTGCAATTGTTTCTTCAATACTTGTTGATGTTAGCCGATAGGCGGAATAAAAATGAGTTGACTGTTCGACTCTAAATCAATGTCAAAATCAATATCTATATTAGGCGAATTATCAAAAAGATTCATGTAAACTCTTTTCACTCGTCCTAACGAACATTAGTCGAGAAACCAAAAAAAATAATCTTGAAATGATTAACTTAATTGAGCGTTTTTTTTTTAAGATATTAACTCTATAAAAAAATTTGACCAATTAATGGACAAAGATTAAACACCTAGTTTACTCCTCCCTAATGGTATTTCCTATGCTTTGAAGGCCATATTAAAATGTACTTAAATCTTCAAAACCCTATCAAAATACCAAATCCAAAATCCTAAATTCTCCTCCTTGTGTTCATTATTCACCATGAAAATGCACCTCAATAGCGTGCTGAGCTCAAACAAATGAGCTAAAATCTCTGTATTTTTACACTTCACAGTACATTTTCCATCCCAAAATGGCCACTTCTTTGTCCCACTCTCCACAGCTATTGACTTTCTCTTATAGAAACTCCAACCCATCTTTCTCATTCCCCAAGATTCACTCTTTCTCGCATCAAAATCGACAAATTCACTTAAAGACTCAATCTTTTCCAATATTACAAACTTTTAGCCATCTGGGTCGTGTTCAAAGGGTAATTAGAGCTTCTGATGATGATAGTTTTCTTGAAGTAATTGAAGAGGAGGAGGGTTTACTGGCTAATGAGGAGAAACCATTGAAATTCTTGTTTTGGGTGTTGTTATGGGCGTCTGTATCTGTTGGTTTGTTTGCAGTTTCTGGGGATGCAAAAGCTGCTGCTGACTCTATTCGGGCTTCGGGATTTGGTGTAAAAGTTGCTAATTCTTTGAGGAGTTCAGGATGGCCTGATGAGGCTGTTGTGTTTGCTTTGGCTACACTTCCTGTAATTGAGCTTCGTGGGGCAATTCCTGTTGGTTATTGGTTGCAACTTAAGCCTACTGTATTGACTGTTTTATCTGTTCTTGGGTAAGTTTCATTTTCTCTTTAAATTCAGTAATTTGGATGAAAGATTGCACATTTGCTATACTGTCCTGATTTGAAGTCCTTGAATTGAATGTCTATTTCGAGCCGAGGGTCTATTAGAAACCGTCTCTCAACCTCTAAGGTAGAGGTAAGGTCTGCGACACTTTACCCTCCACAGACTTCACTTTGTAGGAGTACACTGGGTATGTTGTAGTTGAATTGAATGTCTGTTTCGAGCTGAGGGTCTATAGGAAACTACTTTTCTATCTATGAGGTAGAGGTAGGAGGTAAGGTCTGCGTATACTCTACCTTTACCAGGCCTCACATTATAGGAGCACACTGGGTTTGTTGTTGTTGTTGAATTGAATCTGTTATCCTTAGAAGTATTTTTTTCGTACTGTTCTTGAGTTTGTATTATGTTGCTTGCAGTTAAAAGGAATGTTGTGGTGCTGTAACTTGAATGTTAGTTACTGGCATTTCAGATGTTTTATTGAAAATGTGTATACAAACAAGCATCCAGTTGTTAGTTACTGGTAGCTGGAGTATCAGTTACTGTGAAACTGATGTCTATTGATGTCTTTTTTCCCGATGGTTTAGATTTCAGAAGCTATAGGGTCTGTGTAATCTTATATGAGAGTGAAAGGTAGTGTTTTGATGAGTAGCTAATTCTTGAAAAGAGATGTAACTTTAGTTCCTTGAGACTCGTTAGTCAATCCTGTTCTCTATAGGGACAGTTGACAATTAAATCCGATTTGACCATTGTCAGCTGATAATCAAGCTGGTGTTGCATTGGCGAGAACATAATTTTTTGGAAGTCTTATGTCTGAAAAACATGAAGGTGAAGAACATGTACCAATGACTGAAGGGTCGTTTGGTAGGATGTATTCGAGAAAACAATACATGTATTAGTTCTGGTATTATTTAATCCTTTGTTTGATAGGATTTCCAACCTATATAAAACTAATAGTACATGTATTGGTTATACACCCTATCCCCTTATCCAGTATTATATGTAGGGTGTATAATTAATAGATAGCAAATCATGATATTAGGAATGCAAGGGTTACCAATTCATGGATAGGTATGGTTAAAGACAAAACCACCTTTTGATACACCAAACCAAACAATCAATAAGAAATAATCTCAGCATTACTAATATACTCTATTCAATACTATTCTTATACACTCTACCAAACGACCCCTAAGTAACTATCAAACAATCTCTATAGCCATTGTTTTACATTAGTTAGACTTCAGAAGTTATAGTGACCATGTTAACCTTACATGAGTGGAAATGGTAGCACTTGGAGTGTGTCTTATTTTCTGTTTGCTAATGATCAAGAACTGGTGCTCCATCTGTAGGAACATGGTTCCTGTCCCCTTCATTGTGCTCTACTTAAAGAAGTTAGCAATTTTCCTTGCTGGAACAAACAAGTCTGCATCGAAGCTTTTGGATTTGTTATTTGAGAGGGCCAAGGACAAGGCAGGCCCTGTGAAAGAGTTTCAATGGCTTGGTTTAATGCTCTTTGTGGCAGTTCCATTTCCTGGAACCGGAGCTTGGACAGGAGCCATCATAGCTTCTGTGCTCGACATGCCTTTCTGGTCTGCTGTTTCAGCAAACTTTGTTGGTGTTGTCTTGGCTGGCCTTCTAGTGAACTTGTTGGTTAATCTTGGACTCAAGTATGCCATTATAACCGGCATAATACTATTCATTATTTCGACGTTCATGTGGAGTATCCTTCGAAGTCTTAAAAGCTCTATGAGCTCATCAAGCTGATATCAAATACTGTTGAAGTTTTGAGGTTATTGGTATAACCCGTTATGTATAAAACAGAAATGGAGAAGAGAAAGAGAAGTCCTTTTTCTTTCTTTAATCAATCAGTAATTATTTTTTTTGTTTGCATGACCATGGTGTCCGGCCAGCTTTCGCGTATCTCGACTAATTCCACGGGGTACCTTCCACCTCCCACCTCCCACAACAATATGTACCAGGTAACTCTGTCCACCAAGGCTTAGGACAGACCAGTACTATAACTTTTTCTTCACATATTGTTGCTATTTGTACTGGGATCCATCGTATCATCTCTTCAATCAAGAATGGCTCAACAAGACAAATTCAGTTGTCTAACACAATTCTTTTGGTTTTGTTTTTCCTCTTTACTTTCTATATGCAGTAAGAGTGATGTACTCACTACACAAAAAACAATCTTTTGGCAGCCATTAATTAACGGCAATAGCTTAATTGCCACTAAATTTGATCTGTTTCATGTAAGCTTGGCAAGGCCCATAGTAACAACAACGAACGTGCTAAACTATTGGTTCGATAAAACCTGTGGATGGTATGTCACACAACCCACTGTATGTATGTTCTTTATATGTATCATCAGTATACACTAAATCAAGGACCTTATACCAGCCACCTTGTGCTTCTAGTTTTGTGTGTGTTGAGTGTTGAGACCTACATGTTGCTCGGACTTTCCAAAACTGTTGCCGCAAAACTTCTTGTAAACATATGTGAGTCTGAATAAACACATGCGTCCAATGTCCATCCAATTTTATTAGACGAGTCAAGATATCGATTAAACACGTTGCAATAGCTCATTTAGTCAAAATAAATAAAAGGGAACTTTAGAACCAAAATGATAAAAAGCAGGATAATATTGAACTCTTTTTTTTTTTAGTCTATTTAAAAATATATATGATCTTTTTATGACGGAAGTGTAGACATTGAAATTTTATGGGACTCTACAAGACGTGTTTAATTCGAGTTGGGACTCTATAAGGTGTGTTCAATTCCAATTAGAAGTCTTGGAGGCTATTCAACCATGTACCCTAGTTCAGTATCCCTATATAAAGGGTACTATATTCCTTTGAGAAGACATCTCGAAAATTTCATAAAGAGATCGAGATCTCGAATATCCCATAAACTCTTGGGTATTTTTAAAGATCAAGATCTCAAATATTCTACAAAGTCATGGAATATTCATAAATAGATTAAATTCAAATCATCTTAATTCGAGAAACACGCCACTAACTGCCTGAATTATGTAGATCAAATTCAAATCATCATAGTTTGAGAAATATGCCACTAATGGCCCTCAAATTATGTAGATCAAGTTCAAAGTATCCTAAGTCGAGAAATACGCCACAAACGGCCCTCGAATCATGAATACATATCATATATTATTATAAGTGGGAGGCTCAATTTTCAAAGTTGAATTACTCTTTTACCCTTTTACTAAATAAAAATATTTAATTAATAAAACTATCTAATCTAATTAGTAGCAATATTTAAATTGTTACACAATTACTGCACCCTAATGTAATAAATAAATTATCTACTCTAATTAAATAGGAGTAATATTTTAATTATCACACAATTACAGCAGCCTATATTCAATGTCTTGGAATTGCTAGCTTTTTCATCTTCCTAAAATTGTCCTCTATTCAATATTTTGGTTTCGTTTCAACTTCCTTAACTTATTTTTCAATTTTTTATACCAATTTAATGTCTTGGTATTCTACTTTAACATGCATTGAATCAAATCAAAATGACCCTTTTGAATTTACGCAATAAGCCTCTTCGTTGCTAAATAAATAGAAGAATTGGAAGAGTTGCATTGAGTAATTAAATGTAGACTAATTATTAACTAGGAATAATAAATATATGAATAAAAAAGTTCAAGGAATGCGCATCAGAAAAGATCTATAAAAAGGCAAAATTATATGAATAATTAAATTTAAATTATTACAAAATGTTTTGTTGGTTCGTTTTGCCACTATTTCATGAATATATAGTACATTTAAGTCACCTTCTTAGGGGATATTTTGTACCCCTATCTACCATTTAAGTCACCTTCTTATGGGATATTTTGTACTCCTATCTACACACTACTTTTTCAGAATATTTTTATACTATCAATCAAATAATACATTTACCTTTTAATAATAAATCAATAAATTGTGAAACATTAATATGAAGTTAATGAATCTGTCTAGCCCTTAGTGTAGTTTATCTTTTACTATATAATTATATGCACTTATCCCATTAATTTTAAATTTGTTAATTCTTTTAATTTTCATCCATTAGAAAACTTTTCATGTACTCTATTAAGTTTTATATAATACACATAACATTTTTGGAAAAAGTATAGGATGCAGTTTCCATTGATTTGCACAGTAATTTAGATAGCTGTATTGTTATTCAAACTATATCATATAATTGAAAGCTAGAGATTCTTCTAGCCGATTGCAGATTTGAGGCAGCAATAAGTGAAGCAGTTCTTGTCAAAGAACCATTTCGTGGTAGTTTACCTCTCAGGTGATGTTGATTAATTAGTTAAAATTATTGTGTCTTTATGTTGTTAATCTATAATCTGTGTTACACTTTAATATGTAATTGTATGGATTACTATAGGAAAAAAGTGTTATATATGAGATTATATACTTAGAGGTTTAATCCAAAATTTGAAGTTATTTGTCTAATGCGGTGTTGTAATGCATGAAACACATTGATTTTAATAGCTTGTCATGTTACATTTGATATTATATATATACAATTTTACTAATTATTTATGTTAAATTCAAAGATGAAATGACTTAGAAGTTTAAATCAGAGAAAAGGTAATCTTCCCTTTCAAAATTCATATAACTCATTGCACATTTAATCTAATATTTTTTAAAAAAAATTACTTAGCGTGAAATACACGTGCAACGTACGTGTTCGAGAACTAGTCTTATGAGAAAAGAATCATGGGATCAACATAATTGTACCCACAATATTCATCAATAAAATTCAGGTTTCTTCATATTTTATTGTGATTGTAATGTATTTTCTGTCGCTTTAAAATTTGTTGCAAACAGGAAGAGAATTTGCTTTTAAAAATTTCTTTTTATTCTTATAAAGTGATTTATAATCACACAACTAATCAAGAAATACCTTAAATCACAAAATTTATTATATTCATAAACAATTTTAAAGATTTTATATATGTTTCATCAAAATTTATTTATAATTTACTTATGAAAGAAAAAATGTTCAAGGTGAGAACATTTTTCTTATTGGTTTCATGTATATGAGTGTCTATGGAAATTCATTATGGGACTGAAAATGTCATTGTCTCTTCCTTGTATGACAAAATAGCGAATTTTGAAGTTTTATTCAGTAAATTCAATGATTCAAAGTTCTGTAATGCCAGTCATTCTAACTATTTTTTCGTTTTAATGGATTGTTGTCACTTTTTCACGTTTTGAATGAATTGTTTCTTTTATTTTTATGTATGGTTAATAACCGAATAACTGAACCAAACCAAACCAAAACCGAAAACAACCAAACCGATAAATGTATATTATATTTGGTTTGGTTTGGTTTTGATAATTTAAAAACCGATTAAGTTGGTTTGGTTTTGGTTTTTACCAATAACCAACCCGTGAACACTCCTACACGTGGGTAGTGGTTTCCCTAGAGATGGCATTAGGGCAGCGCGGGGTGGGTTGAGTTTAACCCGCAAAATTTTAACTCGTCCGACATAAATTTTTTAATATTTTCCTTTTATAGTTAAGTTTAGTACTAAAAATAAAATTCATAAAAATAAATTCATTTTCTCATTAAGTTATATTAATTTAATAGATGATGACTTAAAATTTCTTTTTATTCTTATAAAGTGATTTATAATCACACAACTAATCAAGAAATACCTTAAATCACAAATTTTAAAACTCCTTGAAGGCGTTTGGTTATGAATTTGTTTTTACATTACTCCAGAAGATACATTCGATCATAAGATTCCTAAAAAATCCAAATTTCAACAATCATTTTTTACAGAAATTTTAAAACATCTAAAAAAATAGTTTCACTTTATATAACTCACCAAAATTCGACAATCAATTTCAATTAGCATTCATGACCGAACACAACTCTAATTTTTCACTTTATAAACCAAAGGAGCAGCTCATGAACACACGAAACGACAAAATACAGTTGGGTTGTTTGGTAGGACAAACTAAGGTATTCATATGCTAATTTTCGTATAACTTATACGATATTTGATAGATAGATAAAAAAAAACAAGTTATTTGTGTATAAAATTACTACGATATTTGGTTGACACTTTAAAAATCAGCTACCAAACGACCCTTGTGAATAGAATGTTCTCTTTCTTTGTGACACGCGGTACACACATGGGTAGTGGTGTCCCTAGAGATGGCAATGGGGCAGTGCAGGGTGGGTTGAGCGTAATCCGCAAAAAATTTAATCCGTCCCACATAATTTTTTTAATATTTTCCTTTTCTAGTTAAGTTTAATACTAAAAATAAAATTCATAAAAATAAATTCGTTTTCTCATTAAGTTGTATTAATTTAATAGATGATGACTTAAAATTTTATTTTTTTAGAGGTCAATTGAGAAAACCATGTAAAAAGTTGTATTAATTTTGATTGAACCATCTATCACTCTTATAACATTTAAAAGGTTAAAATTAAATTTGAACTCGCATAGACCAGCAATCTGCCCCGCTCTGCATTAGTTTTTTAAAAAATCACTTCAACTCGCCCGCACAACCTTAAAACCTCCCCACCCCTCATAGCTTTAAACTCATCCTGCATCCGTCCCGCCCCATTGTCATCCCTAGGTGTCCCATGAGACCGACCTTGCACGTGTGATAAAAATAGGGCCCTCACTTTTGGGCACTTTCACGTCTTGTCAAAACCAAAGCCCAATTTTTAATCAATTATGGGCCCCCACTACAGTAATATTTACATGCTTATCCGCATCGCCTTGTAAAGAATAACTGAAAGCGACTTATTGGGCTCCATAGGCCCACTAACTCCATGTGTTGCCCGCCACGTTGCTCGGCCCATCAACATCAACTCTGGCATCTTATTGTAGGGCCCATTGGGCTTTCATTTGTTTAAGTGGCATTTGTTTGACGACAAATTGGTACTGGACACGTGTAAGATCCTGTTACCGACCTTGTTTCTGACTTGTCGATATTTCATTTGTTTTCCAAAGTATATGATATTTTGGTTCTGCCTAATAAGGTTCTATTGTAGTGAAAGTTAAACAATATAATAAGAGAAAAGGGTCTGATATATCCTTAACTTGGTCATTTAGAGCTAATATATCTCTCGTTCGAAAAGTGTCTTATATATACCCCTAGTGTTACACAAATGACTCACATATAACTTTTTTCTTTAACAGAAGTAATTATTATCTCAAAAAATCATTTTTTATTGAAAAGGGTTGAAATCATGAAGAAAGCTGACTATTGAGATAATTAATGATTGTTAGTTGAGTGACATATGAGAAATTAACTGTAGAAATAATTCATTCAGAACCTATTAATTTGTCTTTTCTAAAATTCAGAACTCATAAACTCAAATTTGCAGAGACATGAGGCCGTTGATTATGCTATTTGGTTAATAGGTCCATTGAGATCACATATGTGATCTATTTAGCCTTTTAAAGTTATCGTTTATGATGCAGTCCTTTTTTAGACTCTATTATCATGAAGTACACTTATGCTGCCTCACGCAACTGTATATATTCATTCAATCGAGTAAAGAGAGCAATTGAATCACTCGTCTTCGTGAGATCACACGTGTTCTATTTAAATTTCTCAAGATATCATTTAGGGTACGGTCCTTTTTCAAACCTTACTAATATTGGTTTCAATTTCACTCTTAATTCCACATGGTCTAGAAGTTCTTTGAACATGAAGCCAAAAGGGACATTTCATGGTTCTTTAAGTCACGCAAGCTCATTAAGGCGGCTCTTCTTAAATAAAGAAATTACTACAAAGTTGTTCCTCATCCACAAAACTTGCATCAACAAAGAAAGATAACTTGTTGATTTGAAGTAAGCAAATGCAATTAAAAGATGTCTTAATTTGCTTAATCAATTAAGTAACTTAAGAGACACATATTTGAATACCAACAACGACTTGTCATAAAAGTATAGATATGATATATGCCTAATGCAAGTGGTCATCATGAGTTGCAAGTATCATCAATTGAGGCCTTTCTCTACCCCCCATCCACTTTATTATAAGCTAATATTAGAGAGGTCACACCATTTCAAGTGATCATAGTATCTTTAATGTTTCACTCTTTTACCTTTTTGGGGAGGTAAAATTTTGACCAAGAAAATTCATATTTTTAAAATATATACACAAAAACTTAAGGTATAATACATAAATATGTCTTTTAACTTGGCTTCAGCTAATATCTATGCCCTCCAACTTTAGGTGTGCATAAGTTGACACTTCAACTTGTATTAAATTGAACAAGTAGACACACGTGTTCTATGTGGTATAATACGCGTAGGACGCCATGTAGAACACAAAATTATCATGTATGATGAATGTATCTATTTTATTTTGATCCTCTAAAATTTAATCCAACCCATATATTTTTAACCATTCAAATTCAGTTCAGTCCGTTCATTTAAACTAAAAATTAACAAATAGGTTGACGGACTTGAGAATATAAATATTTCATTTGATTTGTTCCTTCAAAGCTACGTGCTTTCTATCCTTTTAAAAAAAAGATTAAAATAAACACCATGATTAAATTTTAGCAATTAAAATATGTTTTCAGAATTAAAAAAATATGAAAAAGTCATTGTACAAATTACACATGTTAACATGTAACAAGAAATACATCATCAAAGATATTCATGTTAAAAAAAATCGTTGATTCCTTTAATTAAAAAAATATTTAAAGTTATGGGGTGTGTCACAACGTCCATTTTATAAAGTTAATTAAAGTAAAAGAAATTGTCAACATCTTAGCTAAAAAGTCATTGCCTATATTAAAATACACTTTTGAATCCAATCATCCACAAAATTTGACTTTAACAGGGTATTGCCTGCCTTTTACTTTTCCCAAGCTAAAAATTTTGATATAAAAATAATAATTTCGTGATAAAATTTAAATTTCTTTTTATTGAGTTTGAAAGGTTAGCTAATTTTGAAATTATTTTAAAGAAAAATCATGAAAGGTTAGCTTTTTCTGTTAACTTCTTTTTGGTGTTTTCCGTTTCTAGAAATTAAATAATATATACATGCTTGGAAGGTTTATGAAGAAAATGAAAAATTAATCTTTTCTGTTTCATTGTATATGTATATAATTTTTGTTTTAGTTTATTTAAATCTGTCGTCTTTTTGTAATTGAAAATTTGTGATTATGTATAGTCCAGCGTTAAAACGTTAATTTCATCTCATAATTTCAAATTACGAAATAAAAATTACATATACAAACGCCTACTAAATATTTTCAAAACCAGAAACACACAACCATTAAGTGGTGTGGACTAATTTCAAAATAGGGTGCAACAACACCATATGACCAATCGGCTCGGACTTTAGATTGTATGTGCCTCCTAAATATCATGATATATTTAAAATCATAATATACCAATCGACACGGACATTAGACCGTGTCTCCTAAATATCATGATATATTTAAAATCTTGAGTTATAATAGTAAGTACCTTTAGTTTGTTTCAGTTTTGGTGTTTTCTCTCTTTAACTTTGCTTTGTGATAGATACTTTTACCACCATAGAATTGTCTTGGACATATTTAAAAGATATAATAAATAAACGTGTTTTATAATTTGGTTTTTATGTTTTTCAATTTTGAGTATGTATAAGTAGACAGTTAAACTAGTATAACGTTGAACAATTAGATACACACGTTTTATATGACAGAATACAAATAGCTCGATTGTATCTTACGCGAATTGCCATGTAGGAGTGCGTACCTACTTGTTCAACATTATATAAATTTAAGTGTCTACTTGTGCACATTCAAAGTTGAAGGACATGAATACCATATGAGACCAAATTAAATAGGCATAATACTTAAATATGTCATTTAATTTGGCTTCAACTGACATCTATGCCCTCAACTTTGAGTGTAAACAAGTATATACTGAAACTTGTACAAAATTGAACAAGTAGACACACACGTCGTACGTGACATTATACGTAGGATGCCACGTAGGATACAAAATTGTCATGTAAGACGCCACATAAGACACACAATTGTCAGTAGGACGCCACATAGGACGAATGTGTCAATTTATTCAATTTTATACAAGTTTAATTGCATACTTGCACACACTCAAAGTTAGAAGGTGCAGATGACAACTGAAGTCAAGTTAAAAAGTATGTTTATGCGTTGTCCAATTAAATAATATGCCTATTCAAACCACAAGTTTTAATGACACTTTTAATACCTTATCCAAAAATCTTTTTCTAATTTCTTTTTAATCACTAGTCAAACAAGATCATATAAAATGAACTCGAAGGAATATTTATTAGACTAAAAGCAAAAAATGTCTTAAATACTATACTTATTTTTTATACATGACCAATACCTAATAATCCAATGGTTTTTCCCATTGTAGAAGGGGTTTATTTTTAGACCATAGTTTCGTATTCAAAACCCCTTTCTTTCCCACTAGAAGGAAAATGCACATGCTTTTGTTTACTTTTGTACATAAACTAGTAAATGACTCATCATGATATAACCTTTTCTAAATAAGGCCAAAGGATTCTAACTTTAATTTTTTTTTAAAACAAACTAAATCACTTTCAGTACCTATGTTTAATTCATCATAATTAACCGAAGAGAAGAAGAAGAAAAAAAGGCAATAGTACCATTTGTGTTTTAGCTAAAGTGAAAAAAAAAGGCCAATCACAACTTTTTTTGGAACAAAGCTAATAAAGAGTCAAAAGGCACCTCATATAGTCAAACTAGTAGTACTTAGTAATCCTATGTACAACATATTATTGTTCAAAGAAATTTAGCAAATGCCTTGGACCTCTAAATTCGTACGAGGGTCTATCGGAAATAGTCTCTCTACCTGTACCACAAGATAGAGATAAGACTATGTACGTGCATGTGTACACACAATTGTCTTCAGACTCCATTTGTGAAATTATACTGATTGCTTTGGAACACTAAAGTAGGATTGAGCCAATCTTGAAACCTAATAACTCAATATTGCCAGAACCAACAAGGCTGATCTTCAATTTGGAAACTCAAATTGCATGAATTAGCTTGAATTTGATCTCCAATTTCTGGGAAACATAAAAAGCTCTTGCTTAGATTGTCATCTTCATCTTGAGAAAAATCAGATGGCTCTTGTTCAAATACATTTGATGAATGATTCCCATCAGTATAATGTGGGCTATTTGAATCAATAACATCACTTTTTGCTGAAGTTGCATCTTCTTGTTTGCACATTAACTTTGGTATACTTGGTACATCTGAGGTAACAACTATTGGAGTTGTTGTCTTTTGAGCCTCTTGTGTATCTATTGGACTAATTGGTACACTTTGTTCTGAGTTTTCCTTCCCTTTCTCCTTCCTATGCAATTTTTGTGTAAGCAAATGGACCTATTCAACAAAATCAAAGAATATATTAGAAATCCCGCTAAGAAAATGGACGTTATGCGTAACTCAACTCAACCCCAGAAGCTATCTCTAGAGGTGAAGATTGTTGAAAGACCAGTAGGGAGACAACAAGCTATTCGCTTAACTTATAACACTCTGACACGCCTACGGATAAACCAAGAATACGGATGAGTCCGACTCTAATACCATGTTAAGAAAATAAAGGTGAGCCCTAACTTACTCTCAGAACTAGCCTCTCGGACGAGGATTGTTCAAAGATCATTAAGGAGACAACAAGCTATTCGCTTAACTTTTAACACTCCGGCGTGCCTATGGATGAACCAAGAATACGGATGAGTTTGACTCTAATACCAAGTTAAGGAAATGACATTGAAGCCTAACTTAATCCCAGAAGCTAGCTCCTCAGGTGAGAGATTGTTCAAAGACCATTAACAAGACAACAATCTATTTCCTCAACTTTTAACACCCCGACACAACTAGGTTGGACAAATCAACAATACGGATGAGTCTGACTCTAATACCAAATAAAGTTCAAGACCATGTAAGGGACAACAACTCATTTCTTCAAGGCTACATAACAAACCCCTTGGAAGTTCTAATGCTAATGAAGAATGCTGGTTTTACAAGAAGTATGATCAAGATACCTCATTTCTCAAATCCTCATTCTCTTTGAAAAGGGTGTCATAATCAGCTTTAAGTTTATCAAAGCTAGCTTTCAAAACATCATAGTCCTTCTCAAGTACTTTAGTCTTGTATCGAGCACGCCTATTTTGAAACCAAATAGCAATTTGCCTAGGCTGCAAGCCAAGTTCATTAGCCAATTGAACTTTCCTCTCTGGTTCAAGCTTGTTGTCTACCTCAAAACTCTTCTCAAGAAACTGCACTTGATTAGGCAAAAGTCTTCTCTTCTTTTCTGGCTGATGATAACAACTATCATAATCATCATTGCTAGTTTCTTCGTTGTCAATTGCAGGGAAAAATGGCCTCTCTTTAGTGACTTCTCCTCGACCAACATCTTCGAAATTAACCATTGATGCAGAACCTAAAACAGAGCAAATCAAGAAAAGAACAAGGTCACTAATGTATCAAAATCTTGAATACACTAAGTTTCTTCACTTCAATTCAAGTAAACTAAACCATGTAGCGTTCATTTATCATATGATCACTCAACTAATAGTTATTTACTCAGAACGTAACCTTTCTTCTTGATTCCAATTTTTTCAACAAAAGAAGTGACTTTCTGAGATAATAAATACTAGTCGAGCGACCATACGAGAAATCAACTAGCCAAATCAAAGTTTTTATACTTCTAAAGCTAAAAAAGACTCAAACTTTGACCAAAAATTGAACAAAACAAGTGTCCAAATTCTACTCATTCAATTGAGCAAAATCTGATCTTTTCAAGTAAAAGTTAGAGAGTTAAATAATGTTAGTAACAAACCATACACTTGTCATAAAAAATTCAACCTTTGAGCTAAAATAAACTAAAAGGCTAAGTACTATAACCTTGATATAACATTAAAGTTCAAAGACTCTATATTTGTATTAAAAATCCACTTAGTACAAAAGGGTTATGGTCGAAAAATCATAAATTTAAAATCTTGAATCCGCCAGGGATAAAATTACATGAAAAAGAACATATTTTTAGCAGGATGGAGAAGAATTCTTTACCATGAAAAGAGGGGGAAGAATTGGACATCCAGAGACAATGAGAAAGTTTTTCAGTTGGAACCAAAACAGTATTAGAACTTTCATTAATAACCCTTCCAACTTCCATATCTTTTTTACTTTCAACCCTGAAGTTTTCTAGGGTGCAAGAATTGAGAAAAAAACTATATGGGGTTTGTTTAAGCAGTGAGAAATGGGGTTTCTTGAATGAATCTTGAAATTTGAAAAAAGGTTATGTCATAAGTAAAGGAACAATGAAGAAGGGTCAGTGCCATTTGAGTGAAGAAAATAAGTAGATGAAAGAGGAAATAAGTGAAAGAGAAAAAGAGATTCTTCCTTGGGAAGAGGAGATTGATGGGGTTTATAAGCAAGCTAGTTGAAAGTGGTAAGAAGAGCTTTCTTCTTGCAATGGAAGATGGGCTCATTTTAAATTTCCTATTTTGCCCTTGGAGTTTTTTTTTTTTTTTTTGGTTTCCCACCCGTGTCTTGTACTCGTATTTTTATTTTTATTTTGGGCTTTCAGTATAGTGATCGATATTTACATGTTATGATCTAAACTCATCGGGACGTGCAAATACTTACTCAAATATCTAGGTAGGAGAATCCTTATCAAACCAACTTTATAAACGGGCAACGGGGAAATAAATAAAACATAAGGAAACTCCTTTACTAATATACCATGTGTATGTTCAGTTTTAGACAATTGTTACACTCAACTATTTTACATATTGTACATTTTATGTGCTAACGTCATTCAGCATTGCATCATTTTAAAATGATGCAAATTCAGGTATTCAGGATCGACCAGACACATCATTAGGATCACCTTCATCCAACTTTGGTGCGACCTCCTTGTTTTCGGAGGGCTCCAATCTATCTTGAGAATTAATAGTTTGCTTATGTCATTAGTAAACTATTCATGTAGTTTGGGGTCTTGTCCTGATAACCTATCTTCGATATGTTAGAGGCTTCATAGACGAGTCAGATGAGTTACGGTATTAGTTATTTTACAAACATATGCTTATTGCATATTTTTAACTATGAAGTATTGCATTGCATGCTCATCTTTTATAAACTTCCGCATATGTTTTTATAGCCTTCAGTGTAGTAGTAAGGCAGGCCAAAGGTATGCTTGAGATCAACGATGGTTCAAAATGTCGGTCATGCCTAGAGTATGAGCTCGAGACATGATAAATTTGGTATTAGAGCACAAAGTTCAAGTGTCCTAGAGAGTTTATGAAATTGTGTCATTAGGATCTTATTGATGGTTATGAGGGTCCACTTCTATAAATAAGGGACTACATGCATTTAAGAAAAAAAAAACATTTTTGTATTGATACTACTCTTGTTATGTGGTGGATTCGATGATGCCTATCAATACGTGTTGGTTGTACTGATACTACTCTTGTTATGCCACTTGACATAGTCTGGTTGCAGGATTCAATAATATTTCATAGGTGAAGACGATGGTGATCTCCGGAAACTTCTACTTGTCTCTTCCATATGCTGGTGGGAGTTGTGTTTGTTTTCCTATTATTCATATTCTTAGAAGTTGTTATACCTGTTTAGACTAATTCCTAAGAAAGGTTTTCATGGCATTTTCAAAAGGCTTTCATTGTATCTTCAAGGATTTTATATTGGAACTTGAGGTTGAGAAGTTTTCAGTCATTATTTTAAGAGTTATAGCATGTTTTGATTTTCTTCCGCAATATCTATTTTAAATTGAATGGTAAGAATTCTCCTATCTAGGTGTTAGAGTAGGTATTCACACGGCTCGATCATGGATAATGGATTGTAACAATTAAAGAGAGCTAAAATCTACCCATTAATTAGCGTGTAATACATCATCCCAGCAATTAATGCAAGAGTATAAATATAACATATAAACTTAAACACTAGGGCATCAATAAAAAATAGCTAAAACAATCGATTTTTTTTTGCTAATTTTAATGTATTAACTTGGTGTACGTGTATAACACGTAAATAATATGTCATTGAATAATAAATATTTATATAAAAGATATTTATATAAAAGATAATGTTATATGCGTACCTAATACTATATTAAGTATTAAAAATAACATATATTATTAAACGACATATTTGAGATATAAATAAATATCAAAAGGAAAAAAGAAATAAGTTATTTATTTGATGTTCTCTATGATAAGAAATGTTTTACTAACAAAGTGGAAATTCGTAAGACGAATTCAGACTATTCAAATTTTAGATATCGAGTACGAGTGAAAATAAAAAATGAAAAATAATTTGTGGTCCAAAATTATGAAAGATATATATAGTCGATTAGGACTTTTCATGATAAAAGAAAGGTTAATTGATGTATTAGAGCATCGTACGTTAAGTATTTATTTTTTTGAACTAATATTCTCTATAAATTTTCATGTGATGTGATATATGTATTATCCATCTATACAATCTCTATTGCTTTATTTTACTAGCACTTACGTAACTAGGTATTATTTGTTTATAGGTTTCCCAAACTTGTTAGTCAATGAAATCCTTTATTATTAATATGATTATTATATTTTTTCTAAAAGGGAAACTTCGTCTAGTCAATATCTTTTAGATGCACATTGAATAAATTTTACTCAAATATGATAGTCTGTAAATCACATTAAAAAGGTAAAACATGTTAAGTAAGTTCGTGCAATCAACACAATCGAAAAAATATAATCACATGCATATATCGAACATATACAATATTATCAACATTTACGAACAACGAAGAATTTCACATTTCTCAAAATACACAATTATGACAAGTCATTGGTCCTCTCATGGAACCCAAACCCAAACAGTTATAGCTTATCGGAACGTGGTACCCGATCCAATGATTATGCCAGAACGTGGCAACCGATCCCATAATTATGCCGGAACGTGGCAACCGATTCAAGTTAGTTATGTCGGAACGTGGCAACCAATCCATTCAACACATCACAATCACAATCATAAGTATATCCTCAAGATCATACATTTAACTGATTTAAGTCATGATTTCATGGTAACCATCATTCATCTATCTCATTTACAACAAGTGTGATCAATAATGCAACATTCATATACATACATGTATCATAATGAAGCAAGAACAAACATACATCACACAATCATAGAATCACAACCATCACCTACCTCGAAACAAGCTTTGAAACCCTAAGAAACTTGATCCTTCCCTTTCCGAATTTGTTCCACTTGTTCTTGGTCTACAAACAATCATTAATAACACGGAAATCAATAAGCAATCACTAATTACCTGAATCACTAATAATTCTATGAACCCTAGATCATACCCATGATCCAAGTACCCAAAATAGGGTTGTTCCACCATAGAATCTAGATCAAAACCCTCCCCAATCGATAATTACTCATTCTATTACGTTCTACGGATCGAAAAACGGATTCGGGGAGTGAAAAGCTTACCTTTAGCCTCAAGAATGGTGGAAAATTGTCAAGAGTCGCCTCGGGTTCGTTCCTTAGCTCTAAAAGTCGAAAAGTGCAAAATAAAGTCATTTTGGGGTTTATTTACGACTTTAAGTCGCGTCGAACCCGCCACAACGGTCCTAACCCCGCTACAGCGGCCCTGCCCTGGCTGCAGAAATCCCGCCCCAACGGCTTGCACGGAACCAGTGAGCTATTTTAATAATTCCAAGACCCCCATTTCACAACACACCTTTAACCAACGACGCTCAGAATATACCGTTCACGCTAAGATCGATTCCGGGAGTTCTACTCACCTGAATTCAATTCCGTAAAATCGTATGGGTTCCTTAACAACTTATCTAACTATGCATGTAATCAAAATCATAAATAAGTCACCCGCTTGTTACCAGATTTCCCTACACCTCAATGCCTCCGATTTCGTTCAAATCTGGACTAGATTGGAAAATTTCAAATTACTACGAAAAAAATTTTTGACCCAAAATTTTTCTCCGCTGGATTTTTTATAACGACAGAACCCGATCGTTACATTAAGAGTACAAAAATCTCATTCATGACAATGACAAAAATAAGATTTCCACTTACGTGGTTTATGATCTTCTATATATAGATGCATAAAAAAAAGTTCATACATATATACAACCAAAGGTGTAACTACCCTTAAGGTAGGGAGGTCACGGATAACCTCAGAAAATTATATGTATATATGTGTATATTTCGTAAATTGTACGTATATATTCACACACTAAGCAACAATTATCACTTTAGCTTCTTTTTTTCAAATTTTATTTCTTTTGTTGTTTTAATAGTATTTTCTCTTTTTTTTTATATAGTATTCAAAGAGTTCCACCCAAATTTTTTAATAAGTAATTAACGTGTTTATATTATTTAAAGATTAGAAAAAAATTAACATATCTATATTAAAAAAATAGTAGTACTCTCATTTGAATTCTTAAATTTGTCTTTGCATGCAATGTAATTTTCTAATGAATAAATCCCTTTCTACCCTTTTAACTCCACCTCTTCATGCATGCATCCATCCTACCCACATACATGTTTATTTAATTTTGAATGTGCACAAGTATACATTTAAATTTGTATAAGTAGACACACTTTCTACGTGGAATTTCGTGTGAGACGTCATGTAGGTTGTGTGTATCTACTTGTTCGACTTTATACAAGTTTAATTGTTTACTTGTGCACACCCAAAATTAATGGAGGGCATATATATCAGTTGAAGTCAAGTTAAAATATATATTTATGTGTTATGATAACTTGAACTTCACCTCAAGGATTAGAGATGAACTATACTTATGATCCGAACAACACTCCCTTTTATCACCCATACATACATATAATATCACACATAAAGTAGTTGTGCCAAACAATTATTAGTAAGGAATGAAAGTTCCATATGCCTAAAAAAAAAACCTCCATAAAAAGCCTAGCTAAAAATTGAAAAAATAATGGTAGGTAAGAGAAGGTTCAATAAATTAAATATCTACTAAAACCTTTGGTAAAGAAAAATCCAGCTTTCAAATTCTGAAAATTTTGCTGGCATTTTTGTACTATTATTGGAAAATAAAATGAATTAAAATAAGATTTGCATTCCTTATTCATTGAACTACTAGATATAAGTGTTGTGCTAGTACGGGCCCAATACCTGTTAATTCTTTCGTTTAAAAAAGAATGACCTCCTTTTATGTTTAGTCTGTTTCATGATCTCTTTCTTTTTTTGTAACATTTTAATTTCAGTTTTCCATGTGACATGTTTAAGGCCACAAAATTAAAGGGCAATTTTGTACATTTGACATAATTTTAATTTAGAACCACAAGATTCAAAAATCTTCTCTATTTTCTTAAACTATGTGCCAAGTCAACTTAGGTCATTCTTTGTGAAACAGAGGGAGTATTTTTTTGTCTCACTTTATGTGACAAAGATAAAATTTAGAGAGTCAATTAAATTTTGATATGATTTAAAAATATTTTAAGTTATTAATTATTGTAATTTTTACGTAGTTTTTAAATAATATATGTTACTTTCTTTGTCCTAATATATGTAGCACAAATAGAATTTCAAGAGTCAATATGTTATTCATTATTGAGATTTACAATATTTTTTACGTAGTTTTCAAATTAAATAATATATGTTACTTCTTTTGTCCCGTTTTATGTGACACAGATATATTAATTTTAGTTGTCAATTATCATAATTTATAGTATTTTTTATACAATTTTTAAATATATAAAAAATTAAAAAGTAAGACAAACAAATTAAAATGGAGAAGTGTGGAACCACACTTATATAGAAGTAGTAGATATACTAAAAAATCATCTCATTCATTGGTTGCATTGTGTGGTTGATTTACAAGATCTCAATTTGCCCTATATACCATTTTTAAAAAGTTAGCAAAAAAGTTTGTGCCCTATTGATGAGAAATTTCAGTTTCCTAAATTGAATACCACAATTTTTAAAATATCTTCCTTTCCTTTTTTATTCTTTCAAATTCATTATCGTGACTCGTGAGAATCAAGTTGGCAGTTGTTTGGGATCGAAATAACAAGGTGTTATATATTTTATTTGTTTTAAAATAAGTGAATTATTGAGGTAATGTACATTTATTATTAAAAAAAAAGTTTAAGACATAAATTAAATGTCATTTTTCACTTTGCCCTTTTAGTTATTCTCAATTTATTTTTGAATATATATATAATTTAATGTAAAATCAATAATATGAACAATTGGTAAATTGATATATATATTGAAAATTAAATTTAAAAAACATAAAATTTATAATAAAAATGATGAAAATTATCTACTTCTTCAACTTTATTTTAAAAATCAAATTTCCCTCTCAATTTCAAAAACATTCTTCTTTTAATCCTAATAAACTTTTCTAAATATATTTTCTGTTCTGACGTTATTAACTTTTAATTTTAAAATATTTATATATAATTTAGATAAAATATATTATTCCATTTGTGTCACGACTCAAAAATAGATGTGTTGGCACTCGTCTTATCCCACCAAGACAAGTCAGCCTAAAACCCAAATATCACAAAATGCGGAAGTAAGACAAATTGAAATCTCAAAATATCATTAAGTGCGGTATAACTAAGTCAACTTAATAAAACCCCCAAAATCTGGTTGTCACGTGTACAAGCATCTAAAAGTATTACAATTGATTCAAAAGAAAAACACTAGTCTCAAATGACATTGTTTCTAGAATAGAACAAGATCATAAATAGGAGTAAGAAGGTCCGCTGAGATGACAAACAACTACCTCACAATCTCTAAGAAGCCTCGGAAAAGAAGAGAATGGAAAGTATCACAAAATCCGGGCTCGTAACCTACAAAAATAGTAGAAGCAAGGGGTGAGTACCAAACCACACGATACTCAGCAAGTAAACTTCTAAACACAAGCTAAGGGAATAGAATACGGGTACTCCTTACCACCCCAACCGAACCTCCACAACTACAACCTGCATAAAACCAGTCTAACCTAAAAGTTCACAATTTACATAGCTCACCAGCTCAACAACAACACTTTAACAATTACATATCCTCAACAACAAGCTCAATATTCATCAATCACAAGTTCCACAGAAAGGCACTCACAAGATCACCAACACACAAGATCAAGTTCACCAATGATAAAGATGTGCAATGCAATGAAATACAATGTCAAGTATAGTGATGCATGTTTGACCTAACGACACACACCAGTTGTCTCTCAGTCCAAGACTCATGGGGGACATATTTGTACATGCATCCATCGCGGCATGCGACACGACCCTCGATAATAAAATCCGTCGCGGCGTGCGACACGTCCCTTGATAATAGTATCCGGCGCGGCGCGCAACACGTCCCTCGAAATGGTACATCCTCCTCAATTCACATAACACTTATCACAATCATGCCTCAGAACCAATGCAAATGACATGTTCACACAAATAATGAGGAGATGGCCATTTTCATAACAATGCGCAAGTCACAACAACACAATCGTGATACATCATAAAAATGAATCAATAAGTCTTTCAAACCATTCTCAACACATCATACACCAATAATTAATCACATTGCCTTTTATTACTCCTTTATCATCATTAGAATTATTCAATATGGACAAGTCAACACATCACCAAGTCTCATTGCTCCCCAACACATACCACAAGGAAATACACGATTCTATACACTTAACAAGGGTTGAGAAATCCACTTGCCTCAAATAATCGAACAATCACTCCGAAACTTGAGCCTTCCCTTTTCATTGTACTTCCAACTCAAAGCAATTTATTCACATTAATAATTACAATAAGATTTTGAAACTAACAACACCCATATTACTATAAGCCTAGACCTAAAAACTCACTCAATTTATAATCAAGTTCCTAATTTTAATGTCAATTCTCATATTTTTCAAGTTTTAAGCCTAGGATTAAATCTTAATGTTTTCAAATAACATAACTCGAAATAAAACTAAAAATATACATGTAACCGTATATAAGGAACAATATATAAGACCTTAACGTAATTATCAACCATTCCATTAATAGATTAACTTTATAATTGGCAATCAATGGCATCCATATCCAATGATGGCCACCAAACCGTATAAAAATATATAATTACAACCATTTGCAATTTCAAACCTAATGTCTTTCTTTTCTTTTCTTTTTGTTTATAATTCATTATATTAATAATAAAATAAGGTGACCTCTAACATATACAACCAAATAGACAGGTTGAGGCATGAAGAACTTTTACCTAATTTAAATGAGACATTACTTTGTTCTCGCCTTGCTGCAGGTATGTTTCTCGCCAACCGATATTCTTCTTTTATTTTTCTTTAGAAATAATTATGAATTTAAAAGTTAAAATCCCCATTATATCATTTTTTATTTATGGGCCAAGTAAAATGAGATATTAAATAAATTTAAGATTTGACCCATTAAATATTCAACTAAATTAATTATTTAAAAGAATACACATTAATTATGTAATCGTAGTTAAATAGTTCAAAATTCTCAACTAACTTCACAAACTAATCAAATGTGATTTGGGTTATAAAAAAAAATCAAAAATGACCTTTCGAGTCATTACAATTTATTGATTATTTTTCACTCGATAACTTTTCTAATACAGAACCTAGTAATTTATTGTTAGTTTTCATTGTGCTCATTTTATTGCAAAAGATACAATATCATTACAATATTTAATGTTATATTTTGATATTTATCCTATAATTAAATTATTTATCATAGGAGTGTGAAATCGAAGCCACTGATATTACATTACAATCTTCCTAATACACTTCCCCAACTCCAAGCATATGTGATCTTTTTAAAAAATTCAGAATTACAGTTCTGTAGCTATTTGAAAAAAATCGTTTTTTTTATTCTTTTTTAAATTCAAAAATTTCACTTCAAAGACTACTTAATAGAATATGTGATCTAAAACTAAAATTTAGAAAAGAGACCTTAAATTTATTTAATAAATTTCTTATATGTTTCATTTGACGCTTGTTTTCATAGTTTCTTAAAAACATGATAGATAAATAATATATATAATTAATTAATTATTTAGTTGACGGAAGAACATTTCATGTAATTATAATAAAAGCATTAATATGCATATATACATTATTGGACGCCATACAATATCATACATGTTTAGATTTTAGGTAATGTTCATGATTTTAGTTTACAAAATTCTTTTTAATTAAGTCAATTGTTACCTAAATTATAAAAAATGTTTTAGAAGAAACAAAAATATTTAAAAATAGAATTAAGTCTTCACATGATAGAATATGATAATTAAAGTATCATTTTTTATTTATATAAACATGTATTACTTTTAATTATAAAATAGGTCTAAAAACATCAAGTGATTGTTACATTTTAGAAGACATTCAAAGTTAAGAAAATATCTTTTTAAAATTAATGATCTTATATTTGATTAGTTTGATTTTGAAACGTTTAAAAAAAGACTCTCAAAAAAGTGAAGTAAAATCTTACAAAGTCAATATTCAAAACATAATTGATTCAAATTAAAATGAATCAATCAAAATTAAGAAATAGAAAGTAACTACAAATTTAATTACTTACAATTTTCGATCAAAATTACGAATCTTGATGAAGAAAATTTCAGCTAACATTAGTACTAAATACATAATAACTACACTATGTATTTAAAACTACATAAGTTTCGACAGCCAGGCCAGTAGATTATTTTTTTTACTATATTTTATCCTTAATAATTATTCTTAAAAATTATAAATCAAACATCTTAGTTACTACACATAAATAAAATAAATATTTAATGAACATATATTATACTGTAAGAGATAAGTAAAAATAAAATAATCAAATCATTTTTCAATAAATAATTTTCTTAAAAGAGATATATTTATAAAAATTCACGATAAATATTTTCAGACGGAAGAAATATATCTTTTTGGTCCACAACTTTTTGGGCACGGAAGATTTTGATGTGTACACTACACGTTACGACCTAACAATTAAAAAAGGGAAAAAGTATAAGCTTATATAGTTAACTTAATTAATTTGCTACGGTTGTGATTATTAGAAATTTATTTAGAATTAATAAGAAAAAATAAGTTGTGTTTCGATTTTTCTTTTCCACAAGCTTGAAAGTTAGAAACTTACGTGATGCAGTGATACACTCGAACTATTTAGTTTTATCTTAGAATTTGGGATATAAATTTAAAGTTTTGATTTGAAATTAATGTTCTGTTTATAAGACGTGAACTAATTGTTATATCACTTTCATATTATTATTTTCATAAAGTAGAATTTTAAATTGTGAATTTGAACTTTTTAAAATTTTAAAACTTGATTCATAAGTTTATATTTATTTATTGATTTATTTTTAAAAAAGCTCATCATTTAATTTATGGCAAAAGTAATTATTCAACCCTACTTTACTTTTTGCTTCATCCAAAAGTTTTGAAGGTTGAAAATGTAGATTCATAGTATTAAGATAAGACATGAACCCTTATGATATTCACGTGCAAATGACCATTGTTATAACTAGTGCTACATTACATAATTTTCGTGGGATATTAAAAATGTTAAAAGAATCACGAAAAATGAATATGTTGATACAATTGTTAATGACTCTAACCAATAATTGATTAAAAGTAGCAATGTTGTTTCGTCTTTTCAATCTTGATCGAAAAACGCATGCTCAACATGAAGAGATTGTCTGTATCATGAGAAGAATAGAGTAGTTACACTTCAACTCATATTCAATTTTTTTATTGAATAAAGCTCGATTGATAAATATGTATTTCTTAAAAAGACCTTCTGATAGTGTACTACAATACTTTGTTATGATTTATGATCAGATTGTAATATTTGATTTTTTTTGTTGATAATTTTCATAAAATGTGGGATTTTTATGTTAATGGAAAAAGTAAGCTTTGAGACTCAAATTGCATGTCCAAATAAATTTTTAATTTTAATTTTAAATCAATAATTTAAAATCGTGTCCAAACAGTCCCTTATAAGGTTACAAATTTAGTTCTACTCTGTCTGTTCATCTTTACTTATTGAGTATTAAACTTGACACACCTTTTAGGAGTAATAAACGGAATGACAATTTATATAATGTCTCTCTTTGAATATAATAAATTCAATGCTTTCAAAATGTATTGCAAAATTATTATAGCTGATATAATAAGAATAAATGATAAATTATTTATTGATTTTCTAAACTAAGTAAAAATAAATATCTATTTTCTTCGTATAACTGATAAAATAAAAGTGAACGGAGGATATAGTTAGTTTCCTATTGTTATTACATATTAAAATAGTTAGGAATATTTTCCCTACAAAATAAATTAGTGAAGGACATAAATGAGAACAATTAACTTTAATAGAATAATTAGTGTACTTGTCCGCGCTTCGCGCGGTTATAAGAAAAACTTAAATAAATTTTAAATAATTAATTTCACTATTTGATAAATATTTTAATAAATAATATAATAAAAGAGAGAAACACAAATTAAAATACGACTTCGATATTGCTTATTCAAAAAATTGCTAAAAATAATTTTTCATACTGATAAAAAAAAGTTGAAAATATAAACGTTGATATGAAAAGTTAAAAAGTTTCTCTCACTCAATCTATTATTATAATATTATCGTGGTAATTATTATAAATAAATTGGAGTAATAATTGTACAAGGATAACACCTTCTTTAATGTAGAAAAAATAAAAGAAACTTTTATTTGCTTTCAATAACAATAAAATTAATACACATTAATCATATATTCACATTTATTATGGTAAAAAGAAAAAAGAAAAAAATATTACTCTTATTATCCTTATTTACACTCCATTTATGTTGTTAAAGAAGAAAATTAATTTATATATATGATATTTTTTTTAACACTTTTAAACATAAATTTGTTATTGAGAAAATTAAATTATGAAATTAAAGTTTTTCTCCAAAAAAAAAGGGAGTTAAGGAAATTATTTTTTTTAGTTTTCTCTCTCTCTCTCTCTCTATATATATATATATATAATCTTAATTTTACTATACATATAAATTTGATCATTTTTTTATAAATATTTTTATAATGCCCCTATTTATAGGACAACAATATGAAATATCCTTATTTATAGGACAACAATATAAAATATCAAATGATATTATGAATATGATTATCAATATAATTTAGGAGTTATGATCATCAAAAGTCATTAAAGTACGGAACATAAGATACTTGAATTTTTATATTAAAAATTATGAACCAATGGAGGAGCAGTAATTGATAAACAATTTTACTAAATCATTTTTATCCTAAACAAATACTTTTGTATTTTAATTTCTGACCAAACAAATTGTAATAATTATCTTTGAAAATCTTAAAAACTTGAGAACTTCTAATATTAATAATTAAAAAAAACTAAAAATATGAAGATTACAAAGTTCCATATCAATAAACATATTTTTTTATAAATTATATAATATTATAAAAATTATGAATTAACTTTACATTCTCATGTTCTATCATAATAGTTATTAAAAGTTGATTTACATGACTACAAAATTATATATACATGCTTTATTGAGTAGCATACATGTGTGTGTTGATTTTCTTTTCAGGTTCTATTTTCAAAAATATCTTGACATGAAAACAAAATAAGTTAATCATACAACAACAACAATAACGACAAAAATATAAAAATGAAGTTAACTAATCAAATAAAAACTTTAAAGAATATTTAATTATGAGTTAAAGATAAAGGAAGGATCTTGTTATCAATATTACATAATGCTCCAAAAACTACAAAAATAAGAAAAAAAAATCTCTATAAACTACAAAGAGAAGCAAGGAGAAAAAATCAAACAGTTTTTTCTAAAAAAAAATTGTGATTCATAATATCATGAATTCAAATTAATAATATTGAATGTATAATTGCAACAGAGAAAAAGTGATAACCATATTAGGCATATCAAATAGTTACCTTGTAAAATCGAATTGCACAGCAATATCTAACAATCTTCATCCTGCAAAATCAGATAAAAAAAAGACAAAAAATTAACCAATAAAAGATGAAGAATAAGGAAAAATGTAAAAAATATAATCATCACATATGTCTCAAAATAGATTTTTATAAGTGTGATTTTGGGATGTCATAAATTTGTACATTAAATTATTTGAGGGTTATGAATATGAAAGGTTAGGAGTTATGAA
>NW_006239166.1:823353-862955 GCF_000226075.1 Solanum tuberosum
AAAATCTCTATAAACTACAAAGAGAAGCAAAGAGAAAAAATCAAACAGTTTTTTCTAAAAAAAAATTGTGATTCATAATATCATGAATTCAAAATTAATAATATTGAATGTATAATTGCAACAGAGAAAAAGTGATAACCATATTAGGCACATCAAATAGTTTCCCTTGTAAAATCGAACTGCACAGAGATATCTAACAATCTTCATCCTGCAAAATCAGATCAAAGAAGACAAAAAATTAACCAATAAAAGAGATAAAAGATGAAGAATAAGGAAAAATGTAAAAAATATAATCATCACATATGTCTCAAAATAGATTTTTATAAGTGTGATTTTGGGATGTCATAAATTTGTACATTAAATTATTTGAGGGTTATGAATATGAAAGGTTAGGAGTTATGAAATTTATTAATATTTATAAGGAATAAAATTTATGTAATTGAAGAGGTAAGAAAATAAAATAATTGAAAGAAATAAGAGAAAAATGCCAATAAAATCACAAAAAAAGATAAATAAGAATGAAGCCCTTAGAGAGCGCTACATCACCGTTTTCATATTCAGCTTTATTATAATATATAGATTATCATTAATGTCACTTTGGCCAAGTGGTTAAGGCGTGTGCCTGATAAATTATTTTTCGATTCGACTTTACGATCCTTTATAAATTTATTTTTAATTTTATATTTTTCTAATACGAGATTTTTTCTTTTACTCATACTAAATCTGAAAATAAAACTCATAAATTTGTAAATAACCAAAGACTTCAAAAGAAAAACTTTTTAAACTAAGCGAATTTAAAAGAAAAATTTCCAAGTCATGACTTATATGCATATCATACAATATGTCACATTATATTAAAGTGATTTTGGGTTTGAATTTATTTGAACTAATAATTTAAGATACTAATGTAAAATCTTAATAATGAGTATAATATTGAAAATCTTAAAAACTAAACTCATTTAATTTATATAATTAATCCTACAAAAATTAATAACTTCTTCTACTTTCTCTTCCTAAATGGGAAGTCCTCCCAATCAAAACATATTAGTATTATTTTTTTAGAAGAAAATTATTTTGATGGAATAAAAAGAAAAATTAGAAGGGCAAAAAGGTAAATGGGGTAGTAAATATAGATGACAAAGAGGAGAAGAAGAAAACAAAACCTATATGTACAATCAATCACTTTCTTAAGGTTGATGACTCAGCTGCATCTAATTATTTTTTATTTACAAACTTTTTATATGAGTTCATTATTTGTAAAAATTATTTCATCTGTCCTAGCAAACATAGTAAAATTAGTTCACGATATCATTCTGTTATTTTCATACTCGTCTTATCAAGCTTAATATAAACTATGTTATCAATTTATTGGGTTAAATCAATTGAAATTACACTCATTATAATGAGATATCTGTTTAGATCGCGTTCACATAATATTTCCTCAAAAGCCTCACATCTTATACATTGCTTTGTTTTCTTTGTGTTTTACTAGCTAATATTATGAAACTCTATTTGCACGCTCAACAAACTTGATTATGCATATTTTTTTTTGTTATCTTCATGTGTGCCACAATTATAATTAGTTTCTATATAACCAACGTCAACACTATAAGTACTAATTTGAATACTTAATGTTATTATCAGACAATTAGAGTGGAAAACAAAACAAAATTTGAATCATCAGAATTATAAGATACGTGAATTTTTCGATGATATATAAGAAGACTAAGAAGACATACCATTTGAAATAACATTTTTTTCATTGAGAAATTTATATTAAAAAATATGTTTTTTAATTTATATTTTATCGAATCAGCTCATTAAATATAAGAAACAGAGATTACATCATGGATGATAAAAATTTGATGAATTTAAGAAACAAACAGACTTTGCCTCCCATATTTGATACCTTTTATTAATAGAAAATAGCAGATCTTGTTCTCAATATACTATATACTATGCAATACATATAATAAAATTACTCAATTTTATCTTTTACAATCATCTGCCTTACATTTCTGCTTATTTTTCTGCCACATAATAACTTGTATAATGATCAGTAACTTCTTGGCATTGGGTTTCTAAACTTTTACTGTGAATCTGTGATCCTTTAATTTGAGGTATTATAATTAAATTGTAAAGTCATATACCTGATCAATCTCAATTTATATTACACATTTCACTTTTAAAGATTTAAATTTAATTAATATTTAATTTTTTTTCTTAAAATCATACTGGTACAAGAAGAACGTCAATTTATACTAATTTTTTTTAATTTGAATATTTAAATTCTAATTTTAAATTTTAAATTGTTTATTTTTTATAATAAGGAAAACCTGCAATCGCTATCCTTTGAGTATGCACATGGTAAAACCACCGCTCCTGCAATATCTCGTAAACCACATAGGAGAGGTAACCCGCACCAGACGACGAGCTCAACCCAGAAGGCAAACCTCTTGCTTTCGCTCGCAAACCACATAGGAGAGGTAACCCGCACCAGACAGTCTGGTGCGACGAGCTCTACCCAGAAGACAAACCTCTTGCTTTCGCTAGTAAGGGGTTTCGAACTTGAGACCTCTAACATGCATGAAAGTCCCAAGCCCAAACCACCGGGTCACCCCAAAGTGTAAATTGTTTTTTATTTAACTTGACTTCTAAGATTAGTCAAATTGACTATGATAAATAAAAACTATCACATTAATTAAGACCAAAAAAAATATAATTATATTGTTATTTTTGAGTTTACCTGATGACAGGGACCGAAGGAGATACCTCCTAAGCTTTTTCATCAGAAATTCTGACTCCATCACTATAGAGCATATTAGATAGTAGCAAAATATGAACAAGAAATTGGTAAAATTATGTTCAATAACAATATATTCAATGAAATTTAAAAAGAATAGAGTGTGCATTGACCTTTATTGCTATTTTTCCGAGATAAAAAGGTTATTTTAAAAAGACCAGAGTGTATAATTACTGTTCCTTTAATAAAGACATTTGTCTGTGAACGAATCTTCAGCTAACTTTTTTCATAGAAAAAATTGCCCGTGTGCACCTGAATTATGAAAGAAAAAGATGCAACTTTTCTTGGGAAAATCAAATTGCCCTCTCAATTATTTTTTCAGTTTCTGTTTTTTTTTTCTTTTTTTTTGTTTGTTAATTGAAAAAAGTAGCACATGTAAAACAACGGCTATGATATAATCTAGGAATATACAAAATTATGAAACTCAGATACATTGTGGAATATAGATACATTGTGAAACACGAATACATAAAAGTGGAGGGACGAGAAAGAACAACGATGAGTGAGAGAGAAGAGAAACGAAATATATTCACCGGATACAATGTATTTAGAGGCAAATACATTGTATTTAAAGACAAATAAAATATATCTAAAGGTAACTTTGACAAGATATAGTAATTACATTAATTAAAATTATTGATGCATTGAATAATGAAAAAATTACGTGGTTAAACAAACTTATACTACTTAATTACTCATCATAGTTATAGTTTGCTATAATTATCACTCGCGACTAACATTATACATTAATTACGTGGGCTGATTTCGAATTTGTATAATTAGTCACTTTGTATATGTATAATTTGCCACATTTGTATAATTCACACCTAACAATTCTTTGTTAGATTTGTATTTGTATACGATTGTTTGTATTTGTATATGACGATGATTTCCTTTGATTTTCAGTTTTGTCATCACATACATTCAATCTTTTTGTGTATAACTTTTTAAAGTTTGTATAAACATGTAGTTTTTGGATTTAATTGTATAATATAATTTATATAATGTAATTTGTATAATATATTTTGTATAATTGTTTAAAGTTCATATGTTTATGTTTGTATCAATTTGTTATTTTGAGTTTTATTATATTTGTATAATTTCAGACTTTATATTACCCAATTATACAAAACACGTGAATTATACAAACGTACCTGCAAATTATACAAATGAGATGCGAATTATACAAATTATTGTCCTCTCTTGCTCGCCTCTCTCCTCCCTCCTCCAATATCTCGTGCCAGAATATACAAATACATATGTATACATATACAATTCACCTCTCTCCCACTCTCTTCCCTCTCTCGCTCGCCTCTCTCCTCCCTCTCCCAGTCTCGCTCGCCACTCTCCTCCCTATAACATGTAGTTACGAATCGTAATTAGCAAACTATAACTATGAAGTGTAATTAGGCTATTTTTGAGTAGCTATATGTGAAAGTTCCTCACTTATTAACACATATACTAGCGTACTTCATGAAAGTTGCTCATACTATTCTCCTTGCTATATATAGAGGCCCAATGGCCCAGTTGTCAGTAGAAATTGGATCCATGAATCGTGGCCCATTGTCTAGAAAGTGCGATAGCCCAATAGACGATGATTGCTAAACAGTATTTGTTCATTTAAGGCCCACCTACAACACTGGGCCATGCTTTATAGGCCCACTAAGATTCTGGCCCAATATGATAATGTTTGTGATATTCCAAAGCTACAGTACAGTTTGAACAAGAATAAAGAACCACCATTAAACTTCAAGATAAATATTTAATTTATTTCTAGATCGATTGAGTAGTATGTCCATAATATAGGTGTAAAATATCAGTATTGGCATCTGACTAGTTTGAATTCACACCACATAGGATTTCATTCGGGGGAAAAGGCTCCATGCCTAAGATTTTTCTTTACTAAGGACTCGAATAAAAGACCTCTACTTAAGGGAGAAATACCCTGCACCACATCCGTTGATAATAATTGTTTATTATGTATAATTCTAAAGGTGATGACCCAAAATTTATCTACTCTATACCAAGATGTGTTGTAAGACTTGTTTGTTTGACTATTTAGATAGATAGACTTTGGGTCTTCACCTTTGGAATTTTATATTCCTCATATTCATTTTTATTTGCCATCTTTTGAAATTCGAGAATAAAAAAGGATGAACTTTGATTAATATTTTAAGATATAAGAAGAATTATCTCATAGTATTTATTGTATAGTGTTCGAGTATCTAAATTAAAAATTTTAAATCCTGAATTAATCTGATATAACTTAGCTTAGAAGATTAGTCAAATTGATTCTATTGAAGCGAATCGAAACGTGAAAGGTAAAAATAAATGGAAGTAGGGGTGCCGAACCAAACCGCAAACCGAGTCAAACCGAGAAAAAACCCCCGACTAGTGGTTGATTTGACTTGATTTGGTATTGAAAAAAAAATCCGACTATATTTGGGTTGGTTTGGTTTTAACTAAAAAAAACCAACCCGAGACCAAACCAACCCGACATTATATATATAATTTTAAAATTTTATTTTATACATAAAAATATTTACTTTGATATAATTTTTAAATATTTCTTATACTTTTTCATAGTTTTTATCTTTTAATATATTATTTCAAGTTTGAAACTTAGAATTCTAAATGGTTCAATAAAGATTATAGTCCACAGATGTTAGTAATTATAATAAAGCTTAAATCAAAATCAAATTAATACTAATGCAAAAAGAAAATCAATTCAACACTAAGAATGACAATAATATTGAATATTTGTTCTTTGGTTTTACATTGGTTTAGACAATTCAAATACTTAATCTAATTTTAATTTCTTTTAATATTTAGTCATGTAACTAATACTTATTAAACTTATTTTAGCATGATTTAGTACTTTTAAATTATGATCATTTTCATTATGACTTGTTAATTTGCAATAATTGTTTTACGCGGTTTCATTATTATTATTTTTTTGTTGGATATTTTAGTGTCATTACTCATTTCGTATTTTGTATTATTTTCTTAAGAAACACCTTAGATAGTTGTATTTTGGTAGGACTAAAGAAATATTTGGAGTACAAGTAAATTATATATTTGTATGAATACTTTACCAGAAAAACCAGAAAAAACCCGAAAATCCAAAAAACCCGAAAAAACCCGAGGTTAAAAAACTCGAGTTTAATTGGTTTGGTTTGGTTTATAGATTTAAAAATCCGACACAAATGGTTTGGTTTGATATTAAAAAAACCCGAACCAACTCGGCCATGTACACCCCTAAATGGAAGGAGTATTTGGAAAATCATTTTCTGACCTTTTCCAACAAACCGCGTTTCCTATGGTTTACTTGGGAAAATTTATCTTAATTAAAGAGTTAATCACGATATTTATCATATCTAATTGACGTGTTAAAGTGATCCTAACAATTAATTGATTGATAATGACTTATCTTAGTGTGTGAAAGAGATGACAAAGAAGACCTTTAATTGTTAATTCAGATTTTATCTCATGCATCCAATTAGGTAAGATTTCTTTCAATCCTTCTTTTTCTTTTTTATGTTTTTACATGTAAATAAAAAGGCTCGAAAACAAAATCAGATATTGTTTGTTGACTAGATCAGAGATAGATCCAAAATTTGAAAGTATTGAGATTCAGGAGTATCATTTTTTCTAATATAGGCGTGTTAATTTTTTTCTTCAAATAACATAGATATATCAATTATTTAATTACTACAAAGATTGGCGTGGAGCTCTTTAAAAACTAAAGAAAAAAGAAACAAAACAAGGGGGAAATAATTACGACTCTAAACCCTCCGATCAGCTAATTTACAAAATATATACTAGTTTTTATGCTAATTATATATACTTCAAATGTTGTTGGCATATAATGGAAAAAAGAAAAAGAATTTATAATACTAAATCTCCTTATCAATAAAAGAAAAAAAAGAACCATCTGGACATTTGTTGACCATAAGTGTATTTCTCTAAATCTTAGTTAATCCTACTTTATTATCATGGTAGATTTCCCACTAACTTATGTACCTATCACAACAGCCATATATAATACATTTGACAAATCATAAATCATAAATATAATGAAAAAAAAACTCTGATTTTTTTGCAACCTTTAAAATGAATATGATATTTTACTCTTAATTAAAAATTTCGAGTTTAAGTTTTATAAACATATTATTATATTTTGGTAAGATTTTTTTTTTACATAGATCAAAATACGAATATTGAACAAAAATAAGTGTTGGTGTAATATGCCACAAATATAATAAATTACAATTGGAAATAAAATGAATAAATAATCATTCAGGCTGAGGAGTGGATATCTCGCTCTCTTTAAGGAGATTCAAGCCCACTGCGACATAATCTACACCAATTCAGCAGTATATATCTCTTGACTTGTTCCCTCCAGGATACAACAACCCAACAACGTCGTACAACTCAAGCAACTCCGGAGTTAGTTGAAGAGTTCAAAGCTCTACATAAGAACACCTTCCTTCAACATATAAAATAACTCTTTTGTATATAGTGAATATAATTGAAGACTTAGAATGTTTTTTTTGTCTCAACTCTCTCTTTCACAGCTACTATACACTACAATATTTTTTACACTTCTCATCTTTCTTGTCCCTTTCACAAACGAAGAAACACCACTATTTATAGGTGAAGAAATCTTTCATATAATCAATAAGTAGAATGTGGGATAGTAATGTGGTTAGATGAATGTGATAGATGTTACATAAGTTACAAAAAACTAATGGTCATATGAGTTACAAGAAACGAATGACCATGAGAGTTACAAGAACTAATGATTATATAAGTTACAAGAACCACTAGTCATCTTCTACCACAATTTTATACCCACTAACATATACATTTAATATTTTATTTTAATAATAAAATGCATATACACCAACAATAAATTCCATGTAGGGGCTGTAATTAGCATCAAATGCAGGAGCGGACCCACTGTTATCCTAGGAGTGTCAAGCGCACTCCTTCGTCGAAAAATTATATTATATATAGAGGTCAAATTTTGATTTAATAAATATATACATACAAGTATTGACACCTCTTGACACAAGTTTTAGGTTTAGTCTAGCTAGTGGTTAAGGTGTTGTGAAAATTTCTTGAGGTCATGTGTTTTCGTTCTACTAGCTTCATAATTATACTTTTATTACAATCATTAACACTTCTTAATGACAATTCAGGATCCGCTATGGATTAAATAGTATATACTTTGGTTTATATTATGTATATAATGGTACATTTAATTATTTGCACTTTCAAAGTGGCCCTCACGTTCAATCCTCAGCCAATAAAATCAAACTCCACTTACAATAATTTTATAACTTTTTTCTGCATTCTGTTGATTAGTGATCCTATCTCTATCAAATGATGCCTACCTTTATATATTTATCAGGCTACGCATGAATTAAGAATATCTTCATGTCATTTTCTCATATCTACTTTTAACTTGCAAGATTTATGTTTTGGTATTATTATTTCAAACATGTGTTGATAACATGACAAATGTTTTGCAATTTGTGGTGAATTGGAATTTTTTTAAAAGAACATAACTTTTCTTGTGGTCATAATATTTCAATTTTCCAAAAGCAGGAGCATTCAAGTATTTTTTGAATGTGTTTAATGTTTATCTATTAACAGTGAAAAAGTTCAACATACATTAAATATCTTAATCTTAATTATTCGTTTTGTTTCAATTTATTTGACCTGCTTTCTTTTTTAATATGTTTTAAAAGGGATGTTCCTTTCCTTTGTTAGCAACTTTTTAATATTAATTTTACACATGACATATTTAAGACCACCAGATTGAAAGATACTTTGATTATACATTTGATATATCTCTAATTTTTTTATCTCAAGATTCAAATAAGTGATTGATGATAGTGGTTGATGGTATATAGTGATAGTTAAGATGGTAGATGTGATTGACGGTATGAATGTAGTGTTGGTAGTTATTGTCGATGATGGTGGTTGATAGCGGTGGTCTTGCTTGACGTAGTGACTTGTGATAATGAATGACAATAGTGATATATTGTGATAGTGAAAATGATTAGATGTGGTAGTGATTAGTGATAACGGTTGGAAGCGAATATTGATTGGTGGAATATTGATCGGTGATGACAGTTGGAAGCGATAGTGATTGGTGGTGATTCTGATGATGATGATATATATATATATATGGTTGATAGTAATGCAGGTTGATGGTTTGTGATGGTCGGTGGTGATTTATAGATATATGGTGGTGGACGGTGGTGGTTGACAACTTTTATAGTAATTATTGTGTAGTGGTAGACGATGATGGTTATGGTAAAAGTGATTGTGAAAGATCATTTTAGCATCAAAGATGAATCTAAAATTTGAAGTTTATTTATTCCTATATCAATCTCAACTCATATTATAATAATAATAATAATAATATTAAACTTTAAATTAATATAATAATAATAATATTATTTATTACAACAATAACTTTTTAAGTATATATACGCAAAAGTTTTAATAATTTCAAGACTTAAATTATTTAATATTTATTGAAACCCATTAATTTATCAAATTTATAAAAATACAAATAAACCCTAATAGTTTGTAATATATTTATTCTACTTTTCCCTAAAAATTAAATTAAATTCTTGTTCACTTTAGCTAGGCATTGAATGATATCCTTATCAGATAGGATAAAAAGGAGTTCGAAGTCAAAAGATGACTTTTTTCCTTTAAAATGCATAAAGGATCATTCAATTCTTATTTTAATTAAAAGGGACAATTTGATGGTGAGGAAGTAAGATATATTGTGATTTTAATAGCTATTTACTCTGGTTGAATAACGAGAAGAAAGTTTTTTTTACGTCGTAAACAACTATTAAAATCACAATATATCTCATTCCCTCATCAGCGAATTGTTCCTTTTGATTAAAATAAAAATTAAATGACCCTTTATATATTTTGCAGAAAAAAAATGATCCTTTAAACTTCGAACTCCTGTAAAAAGGTAGGAATTAAGAAATGATGATATCATCTCATAATTATCCATTGAAAATATAAATATTACTGTTAATTTAGATAAAGTGTGACTCTTTTTTTTCTTCTTCATATAGATTGGTTAATTATTCCTTTCATGATCAACAATAATAATTTTTTGTAACATGATCATTGTGTAAAGTGAATACTATAGAGTAAAACCAAAAAAAAGAAGATCGGTACTCATTATCCTATATTTGAAAAATAAAAAAAAGTGTAAGATGCTAGCGTGCTTCTCAATAGCGTCTGAATATTAGTACTATAAAGACAAATAAAAAAGATAGAATAAAGTTTTGCATGAGAAAATAATTATGACGAATAATTTGAGACGGCGAGAATAGTTCTTTCTAACATTAATTATGGTAAGCACTTTTTTAAAAGATAATTTTAAAAAAAAAATAAGTGTCGCTTTAACTAATTTCATACATTTATTCAAAAATATTTAGTAGTAATTAAATTAATTGTCATTGCATATTGAGTCATTAAAGCCTTTAATAGTAACATTTAACTAGAGTGTTGACCATAAATACTCAATATACAAACACAATATATAAATAGAGTACTATATTATTGTCTCCAAATATAATATAGCAAGAATTATATTATTGCTACTAAATAATTGTCAAAAAGTCATTTATTTGTTGTTGTGAGTACGTACATCTTTAAAATAAGGATACAATTAGAAATCATTACTATCTTTTGTCTTAAATTTCTAAATCGACACTTATTTCGATACAGACCGTTGTATGATTAGTTGACTTTTAAACTTTAACATCCACAATTAAACAATATACAAACACAAATAATTAAGCAACATAATCCTTTGTTAATCATTGATTAATTAAAGCAAATTAAATAAGCTGTCTGCCAGTTTACTCAATAATTAAATAATTCAGGTGTGTATCTTCAAGGAGAACACTCGTAATCCTGAAAACTTGTTTAGTTGACTTGAACATTATTAAACTTTATTAATTATTGTTGTTAATTAAAGATAAATTTCCTCAACTACTAAACCATCAAACAAAATCAACATAAAATTGGCCAGCTTATGACATTTTCTTAAAAGATAAAATTACTATTCTCTTTTTCTAATAATTGAAATATCAAAAATATTTTAAGGATCAAACAAATTAAAATAAAAGAAATATTCTTTAAGCGCAATTACTTAATGAGTCAAAATAAAAAAATTAATTATTTTCGCAACAAGCTTTTAAGGCAAAATTTGTTTGTTGAAAGATCAAACGTGGTTTTTAAAAAATAAAAAATAAAATAAAAATTTAGGGGTGGGGGAAGGGGAATGGGGAAGGGAATTACAATATGGAGAATCGAACCCTCACCAATAAGATAAAGTTTTGAATAATCAATCAACTAAGCTATTAAGATTCTTCGATCAGATAGAAATTTGATTGATAAGAATAAAAAATATATAGTGGGACAAATTCCAACCTTATTAGCCATTGTCCATTTATTTAATAAAATATATACTGTAAAATGATGATCTTATTGCATATAGAAGAATCCATTTTTTATTCTATATTTTGTCGAATAAAGAATTTTATTTTTCGGCGCCAATTATCTTGGATAACTATACGTATTTTGTGGACCTCTAGTGATCACGTTATTTTTACCACATGGATCGTCATATATATTCATGTTTTCGATTCGGTGTTTGGTATCTATTTTTGATGCTCGATTACTTCATATTCACGTCAAATATACCCTATTTGGTGGATAAAACAACTTAATCAAAAATAATTTTATGCCCAAAATTTAAACTCGAAAACTCTAATTAATTAAAGATATCGAAAAATCCTTGTTTGGTGGATAAAATCCTCTCAATCAAAGATAATTTCATGCTCAAAGCTCGAACCCAAAAACTCTAATTAAAAATGAAGAAATAATTATATCACTCCACCACAACTTTTGATGGTTTAGGGATCACCATACATGATATAACGAATAGAGATCATAAAACATCACTATAATATTCCCTTCATCACAATTTATGTGCACAATTGTCAAATATAAAGTTTTATTACTATAATTTATAAATCATCTTATTTAAGAGTTATAACATGAAAACTTTCAAAAATTATATTTTAAACTTAAGAAATAATATTTTTGAGGACAAATTTATTATAATGTATAAAAAAAATGGCACGTAAAGTATGTCCAATATTTAGGAACACATTAGCTAGAGCTGAGGCTGTAGTTGAGCATGGCATGCTTTAAGGCGTGTCTATTGGGACTCTCATGTGCCAAGATTCATAAATGGAAACCATAGTCGCTCTATTTTACTATATATTTTAATCAATCTTGGTTTCGAGTCTTAGAAAAAGATCTTTTTTTTATAGGAAGCGTCTTTTTGAATGAATCTGATTCTATGCAAAGTGAATTCAAATTAATAGGGCTCTGATATAAATATGGAAAAACTATATAATTAGACATACTTCACTACTATGTATATATTATATATTATTACCTGTACTTTAAAAACATTATGTATATTACCACTAATTAAGAGTTTTCTATCATATATTGAGGAATATATACACTTAGATACATGTATTTTGCTATTAGATACGCTAATTAAAATAGGAAGAGAGGCGAACGAGATGAAGAGAGAGGAGAGCGAGATTCGTTATGTATCTCAGATACATGTGAATCACTCTAGATGCACACTAGATATATGTATCTGTATGTATTTGATGTGATTCACATATATCCGAGAGATCTTATATATTAGGGAGTGACAAACGAGATAGGAGAGAGGTGGGCGAAAATTATGTGAGGAAAAAGAGTATGCCTCTTTATACTGTATATGATTGGGGTCTTTATATCTTACGTTATTCGAAGCTGTCTTTCCCTATTTCTACGCACGTCCAATTAATTTATTCCAACTTACATTTATTACACCTCCTCAATCCCTTACCCTTATCATCATCCCTTTCAATTCCACTTTCAACTTCTCAAAGTTCGTCGAGTCTCGGAAGAGTGATGTGTATGTAATTTTATTTTTATATTGTGCTATATTATAGAGTTTGTTTTTGATAGATTTATGGTTTAAATAAAGCATATAAAATCAAATATGAAGAGGTAAATATAAGAGTAAAACAGTCATGTTGAATATAATAGTGAAGAGAACAGTAACAATAACATAATAATACGATAATCAGAGAAAAAAAATTACAAGTAAAAATGAAATGAGTACAAATATTATTGATTGATAGTATTGTCACAAATCATTTTCATTTATAAACTACTTGCTATGACCTCACAGTCGTCACTAATATTATTTTAGTGCGACTTTTTTGCTTTTTTTTTTATAGCGATTTTCATCGCCACAAAAATATAAATTTCTTATAATAAATTCACTGATCTACGACGCTTTAAGCGTGTATGAGATTCAATAACTATGCCACTAGTATATGGTTTTCTTGGACATCAATTTGGATAGACATTACTATATATAATAGGTGGGAATATCTACTACTTAGCGCATGACAAGTGTTGGATGATATGTGCTTAGATAGTGTTGTACATTCTTCTTTTTATGGTTGTACCTTTAAAATTTATATTATTGGACAATGTAACACCATTAATTACCTACTACTTTATTAGCCGAAAAGTTTGACCTCATTTGGGCCCATTTATTATTTATATGTTTTCAGTTTTCAATATATGTTGTCTATCTAATTCTTTTTTTACAACCTTTTATTTTAAACTTCTTGAAATTTTAATTACCTATTTATTACTCTCTCTATGCACTTTTAATTGTTATGATTTTTCTTTTTTAGTAGTCAAACTATAAGAATTTAACTAATATTTTACAATGTGTTTTTTCTATCATATTCATAGGCAAAAAATTACAATTTATAGTACTTTTTGTATAGATTTTGCATATTTTAATTTTTGTTTAAAATATCGAATTAATACAATCTGATTTAACTTTGAAAATTAGTCAAATGGACTTTCAAAAAGCGCAACATGACAAATACAAGTGGACAGAGAGAGTATATTTTAGCTAAAAAATATATTAGAGGTACAACTTTTTAAAAAAATTAAAATTTTATTGCGTTGACTCTTGAAATCTTATTATTATCATATGAATTTGAACAAATTATATCTTATTAAAAGTTATATAAAAGATGCTATAAATCGCAATAATTAGCAACTAAAAATATTTTTAAATCATATAAGAAATTTGGTTGACTAATTGGAATAGAAGAAGTAACATGTACTATTTGAAAATAACGTCAAAATTTCTAGAATTCACAATAAATTAACAACTGAAAATATTTATGATTATTCACGTGAATTGAAACATGAGTAACCTATATTATTCAAAACTAACGCAAAAATACTATAAATCACAACAATTTAATAACTTCAAATATATTTTTAAGAAAACATATAAAAAATCGACTGATCTTCAAATTCCATTGATATCACATAAATTAAAACAAAAAAAATAATATTTATTGGGCCCGTGCTGGCACGGGCACCAAATATCTATATATATATACGTCACAAATGGAAAAGTCTCAATCAAGGAAGAAACATATATCATTTACAAATGACTTAAAAAGCATTAAAAATTACAATAATTACCAATTTAAAATATTTAAAAGCTATATAATACAATACGTTGACTCTCAGAATTCTATCAGGCCCACATATATTGGGACAGAAAAAATAACACATATCATTTTAAAATTACCAAAAAAGTATTATAAATAATAATAATTAACAACTTAAAATATCTGAAAGACATTTTAAAAGGGTTAATTTTGTAATTTTATCCATATCACATAAATTAGGACAAAGTGACCAGTAATATAGGTTATTTGAAAGTTACATAAAAATATTATAAATCACAATAATTAATAACTTAAAACATTTTTAAAAAAATATGAAAATTTGGATGACTCTCCAAATTTCATTTGTGTCACATAAATTGAGACAACAAAAATAACATATATTGGGTCCATTTTAATTTATTTGTCTTATTTTTAATTTTTTTTTATATTTAAAAATTGCGTAAAAATACTATAAATCATCATAATTGACAATATAAAATATGTTTTGAAAAAAATACAAAAAATTCCACTGATTCTTGAAGTGAATCTATCGTAAAAATACTATAAATCATGATAATTGACAACATAAAATATTTCAAAAATGTTGTATGTGGTAGTCTTATTATGCCTTAAATAGCGTCAAAGAAAGTACAGGTTTGTGATAAAAAAAACTTATTCCTTTATCCACGCAAACAATCGCTTCAAAAACTTGGTTATTAGCCCCAAAACATACCATTTATATTATTGGGCCCGTGCTATGCTTATCTAGTATACTTTATAGAGACATATGACTTAGTTATTCTTTTCAAATCAACCAATGCATTGCTATTTTCAAGCAAGTGGAAAACTTTATAGACTTTTTATACACATTATAAGGACATGTAAATCAAAATGAGATACTAATGATTTTTTATTATTATTTTTCTCATCAAATCGAATCACAATTTTCACCATCATCCATTCACACACGATAATTTCTTAAGGAGAACATTATTCGTCTTAGTCTTCAATATCTTATATTTCTTGATGTGATGTAAAATATAAATACCAATTACAAAAATAAATTCTTATGCCACTTTTTTCAAAAGAATTTTAAATTTTGGGATATAGATATGTTGTCTAATGACTATAAAATATTGAAAGTTGACTAAAAAGGTGAGACCTAAAATAGTAGAAAATAGAAACATACGTGGAGGTTTGTTTAGGCAGTTGGCTTAGTCAGTTAGGATAAAATTAAAACGTATAATTGTTTATTATAATCCCTATTTTATTATTTTGACATTATCACAAATATTTTTCTTTTCCATTATAGTTGATATGACAAGAAAAATTATAGTATATCAAAACGAAGGTCAATTATTCCAATTTCAAAGTCAAAGCATGGAAGCAAATTATTAAAGAAAAGACAAATTTACATAACAAAAAACAACTTGAATATATCATATAACCATTTAAGATGTCTTTGAGTCGAGCATGTTGCATATGACTTGTGTGATGCGTTTACATTCTTTGTACGATCTGTAAGCTATTACACATTGAAGGGGTTATTCAGTGTGCATGAAGTGCTCATCCAAAGGATAGAAACTGTGACAATAATTATAGCGACGGTAATTATCCCGTGTTTCATTTAAGATGAGGTAAGTTATAAATGTATTCTCTTATTTTTTGAAATAATAATAATAATAATAATAATAGTCATAAGTTATAAAGAAATTGTTTGTATAAAAAATAAAATAAAATTGCCCACAGGATATAAGGTTGTTACTTTGAAACAGCTAAAGAATTAAGTAATGACCTACTCGATTTTTTTGAAGATTAAAATAAAGTAAAGATTATGATTCTTTCAACAAACAAATCAATCTCTTTTTCTTATGAAAAGGGAAATAATAACCTTTATACAATCCTTCAATGGATATAACCAAATTATATTATTAAAACTTTATTACTTATTAATGTGAAAACTCAATTCACTTAGGTTTTGTATTCTTGGAACTCTTACAAATATATTTTCAGAATTAGTATATGTAAAAGAACACGATATGAATATAGTAATGCTCATAGCGATCTCCTCTGGTACCTATTGGTATGTCAGGATCCAATTGGTCGGGCGCGGGTGGCTGACTCAAGTTTTTCGAATAGTGCGAAATGGTCACCTATTACATGACTCACTAACTCCGCCTAAGGTATGGATACCTATTATTAATCTGATGCTCAAAACATTTTGTATTATTTAAAAAATAATTGCACTCCGAAAATATGAATACGAGACTTGTGCATGAAGTAGAATCATTAAGTTTAGAATTTATAATAGGTTTACTTTTGACAATCTCAAAGGTCTAAAATTTGATAGAATATTTACCAAGTCTAATAATTTATAAAACAACAAATCGTAGCTAAACTACCAACAAGGTTTGTGGTAAAGTGGTAAGTACTACTTCATTCTTAATCAAAAGTCTCAGGTTCGAGTCTCCCTCGATATAAAGCTGTCTTTATTAATAAGCATTTTATCTCCAATGTGAGACTTTCCGACACAAATCATATCAATATCTCTCCTTAACATTTCCCGTGAAAAAAGGCAGGTGGAGGGGAAGTCAAGTGGCCAAGAGAAAATATGTCATAATTGGAATTTAAAAAAGAACAAACATAGAAAATAAAAAAAAATGGAAATTCATCTATAATTTAATTATTCTATAGGACTAGCTAGGATGACTTTTTGGCATACGTTACATACTGACTTTTTATATCAAATCAATTAATTTAATTTTTTAATATTATATTAGAAATGAAAGTGGCATACACGAGAAATTACTTAAACGGTGTAAATACCCTTCATTTTTAGCTTTAAAGTTATTAATTCAAATCATCGAGAAATTAAAAAAAAAAGTGAATGCTTTACTTAATCATTTATATATATATATATATATCGAGTGCGAGTAAATAACTTTGAAATCTTTCATTAAGGGTGAAGTCAATCTTCATCATAAAGAATTCAATAATTTTGACTTGATAATTTAAATTAATTTAAAATACATAAACTAAAAATTCTGATTCCGCTCTCTTTTTTAACCTTTGCTTTTTCCCAAAAGGGTCCACACTATTCTCTTCTTACTCTTTAAATACCCCTAACTTTGATAACTCTCATTTCTATATCATTCTTCTTAAATTCTTAAAATCCTCTACAATCTTTAACCTCTCAATTTAAACCTCTAAAAAAATCAAGTTGAGATTAAAATTCACACAAAAATAAATAAATAATGGTATGTTTCTATTTCTTTCTCTTTTTTTCTCCTCTTTATTTTTAATTTTTCTTTCATATTTTCATAAATAAACTCTGTTTTGTATAACAGGAAACAGAGAGCCAAAGTCAATTAAGCACTTGGCATGGTTATGTTGATTGGAAAAATAGGCCTGCACTTACTAAGAAACATGGTGGCTTACTTGCTGCCTCCTTTGTCTTAGGTAAAATATAAAAAAAATTAAAATCTTTGATTTTTTTTGACATAACTGGTAAAGTTATTGCTATCTGATCAAGATAAAAACAATCTGTTGCAGAAATGCAGAATAAGACTGTCTACAATAGATCCTTGTGGTCTGACTTTTTTCTGGACCCTGTATATAGCAGAAGCTCAGTGCATCGAACTGTCTTTTTATCTTGCATGTGAAATTTTAGAGAATTTGATTATTATTATTCTTTTGAAAAATGACAGTTGTGGAGGTGTTGGAGAATTTGGCATTTTTGGCAAATGCAAGCAATTTGGTGTTGTATATGTCTGAGTACATGCATTTTTCACCATCAAAATCAGCAAATTCTGTGACTAATTTTATGGGCACAGCATTTTTATTGGCACTTCTTGGTGGATTCTTATCTGATGCCGTCTGCACTACTTATTACATCTATCTCATCAGTGCACTTATCGAATTTATGGTAAATTTTCCATTTCCATTCACATTTTTTGGCTCGATGTTCGATATCAATATTAGACTATTTATGTCTCACATTGAAGGGTTAAAACTTTCTCTAATAAAGTTGACTTGATATTTAGAACTTGAATTCGAGATCTTCGATTAAAAATAAAAAGATACTTATCATTCCATCACGATGATGATTAATTCTATGTCCCACCCCTAGGTATTGGAAAATTTTACTTTAATAAGGTTACTTTATAAGTACATTTTTTAATAATGATCATGATCATTAATTCATAACATGCAAAATGGTACTTCTCCCGAGAATGTTATGTTTTTATAATTAGATATATTTATTTGTATTGAGATAATTTGTAAAAAATATATTTTATTTTTAATGAAATACTCCCTCCGTCTCATTTTATATGTCATCCCTTTCTATAAATAACTGGACCACAATATTTGTCATTTTATAAAATTTATGCATAAATTACCATATTTTACCTATTATACCCTTGATAGAATAGTTAATTAATTTTGTCATTTATCAATAAAGTTGACTTAAGAAAACATTAAAATAAGGGGTAGAAGGGGTAAAATTACATTATTTCTTAATGCAAGTGCAAAGTAAAAAGGTGAAATATAAAATGAGACGGAGGGAGTAATTTATAACTAATTGAAGAGCAGGCACGTGGATTTTAATTGGGTGAGACATAAAATGAGCAGAAATTAAGGCAAATGTAGCCAATATTGAATGAAACACTTGGGAAATGTGATCAAATAAAGGCAGTAACGTCGCCACATTTTTATGCACTCTTTTTTAATTTTTAAAAATAAATTAACATAAAATAAAATTATAATTAATTTAGAATCTTTACCTTTTATTTTATTAAAAAATAAGTTTATTGTTTTTTTTTTCTTATGTAGTATTTCAAATTATAAATGACAGCGTAGGACTTTGACAAACAAAAGGGAGAAAAAAAAAAGTCAAATATATTATGTTTGTTTACTACTCCTTTATTTTTGTTCTTTCATAATTCTACGTTTCATATTTCTTCATTTTAAGACTTTGATTATACTCTTCACATTGTTTGATTGGTAGAAAACATGAAGTGCGATAGTCTTCAATTAATTAATAAATAAATATATTTAGTATACAATAATAATAACATACACAGTATAATACATGCTTAACAATCACCAACGGTTAGTTGAAACTAAATGAATGAGGTTTCTTTATTTTTAATTAGAAGTCTTGAGTTCAAATTTTGAAAATAAGAAATTCTTAACGAGTCATGTGCTTTGCTTTCTATTGAGCTTTACAATCGTGAATTCAGATTAGTCATGTGCTTTGCTTTCTATTGAGCTTTACAATTGTGAATTCAGATTAATCAGGACACTAAACATTGTTTGGAAAACAAAAAATGATTATGTCCTAGTCATCACTCATTATATACTTAGTTTTATTTATTGTTTAGGGAAAGACATCCTAAAGATAGTAATGATAAATTAGTGTTAAAATTGCAACAACTGGCCATGCAACTTGCTTGCAAAGTGATGCAAGTTGACAATTAGTATGACAAAAGATACTTGGGAATTGGTTGCTTTTCTTCTTTTTATCTTTCTCTTGTCTGCTTCTTTTCTCCTCCACCTCTAGTGCCATAGCCATATATAGCTTAGGATGGCCAGTCGGACATCCTTCATAAAAGAATTATACTATATATATGAAATTTTGTACGAAGTATATGAATCAAAAAAATTATTTTCATACATATATATTAAACCTTGAATACTCTTAACGAAATTTTTGGTTTCACCACTACTAGAGTCCCCCCACCGACCCACCCCCACATAGTCCCATCCATCAAACTTGTTAACGAAGAAAATATGGGAAATTAATATTAACCCCATAATGGACCTTTTTTCTTGGTCATTTTTATTCTATAAAATTCCAAAAGAAATCCCATGAACCATGACTTTGAAAAGAGACCACTTTGATATGATTCGATTTGTTTTTCTATTATTTTTTTTAAAAATAAATTTAATTTTTGGCATCATGGAAAACTAAAGTTTATAGGATGAAAAAGATCTTTGTCGAATTAGAATCGATTTTTAGATATTACAATTTTATTTTTTTCTAGTGGAAGATCATATTAAGAATCTAACCTTCCCCACATATATTATTCATGCAACGTATCTAGTTTTGAGTTTGCATTTTCTAGGGTCCCATTACATACATAACTTCTTCTTTTTTTCATTTTTGGATTTTAACTACTTTTTTTTCCCGCACTTTACGTTTGTCACTATGTAACATATGGTGACAATAGACTAAGAAATGTATTGCCCCTAGGTTTTTAAATTGGTCTATTGGGAAAAGAGTGATGTCTGATGTGTATGTCATGAGTTTGAATTTGATTGTCTAATAGTCTTATATTTTAAATGGAGATATAACGAAACAAACTTATTTTCATCGAGTTTCGAACCACATGAACTGGCTTTGAGAATTTCTCGATTATGAAATTATAGACTAGAAAAAATATTAGATAGTATTTGAGGATTCAACATTGTTAAAATCAGAAGTAGTTTTTAATATAAGGGTATAGTTAAAAATAATTATTGTTTTTGTATTGAATTTTTAAAGTGATGCTTATTTTGGAGCAATTTATTTTTATAGAGTAGACACTTATTTTAGGACGGAAAGAGACGAGTAAATTTTTGTGGAGAAGTTATGTGAAGTTGCGGGCGCTTAGGATAAGGATTGGAAATCGAAAATTTTGAATTAAATGAGGGGGGTAATTAGCAAAAAGACAAAAAAAACTATAAATACAAACATCTATAAAAAAAATAAAAATTCTTGGAAAAGAAATGTAACAATATTGTTTGTTGCTAACAAGTTGTTATTTCATATTAAGGCAAATACAACTTGATATCTCACATATTACCCTACATATGACTATATATCATTTTTTTTAATCAACAAATGGCAAAATCAATCAAAGGGGTTCAATTGAATCTTATTTGCGAAAAAATTCCTTGAATGCATGTTGCAATTCCTACTTCCGCAATTGTCTTTTAAAGTAACTAATAATAATGTTCAAATTATCTTGTACGTATTTTAATTATTTCATCTGATACTTGTTATTTTCCCCGTCTTCAAGGGATACATCATACATACTTCATGCTCTTCCTTTTTGTTTGTTTGTTTGTTATGTTGTGTGACTTTTGATTTGGTCTTGTTTTTGTTAACCTATTGCATCACCTTTGATGTAAATATATTATATAGTGGTAGGGCCAATGCAAGTTTTGGATCGACTCTTTCCTTTTTGGTGTCAATATTTGTTAACTCTATGACATGGATTGCAAGTACAACAAATATTCAACTAGTACTACAATTCTTTTAAATTTTTTTTGACTAGTACTACAAAATCAGAAGTGTAGTAAAGTTTTTTTCTTTTAACACCAAAGTCTGTTTTCTTTTTCTTTTTTTTTTTTAAAACAGAAAATTTACTAAAAATAAAATATAGTAGTAGTTTGTTTAAAATATAAGTTTTGATTTTTATTAAAATAGACAATTTTATCTAGAAATCATGAACAACCAAACAAGGTATTAAAAAGGTCATATACTAAAACAACATAATCAGTAAAATCTCATAAAGTAGGGTTTAGGGAGGATAAAATATACGCAGACTTTACTTTTACAAAGAGTGTTTCCAATAGAACTTAGTGCATGGAGAAATAAAGAAGAAGAAAAACAAAAGAAGGTCCAAAGCAGTATAGGAAAAAGTAATAACAAAAATGAAGATTTCAAGAAAAAATATTACTGTATAGACAACCTGATAAATCATTTTAAACCGAATAAATGATAGTCGAAGTATAATATTACAGTATAGACAACCTGATAAATCATTGTAAACTGAATATACGATAATCGAAGTATATAAAAAAAACATAGACAGTACTGACTAATAAAACAGCTAAAAGGGTCATATTTTAATCTTCTCTCTGGAGCATGGAAGCCATGTTTTTTTAATTTTTTTATTTTTATCTATGTAGGTCATGTATGACTTTATTTTAAGAATTTTGAAATGTCTCAGTCTTTATTACTTAGAAGTTTACAACTCACAAACATATCACTTTGCAAATTTTAAATTAGAAAATTTGCATAAATGGTATGTAAAGTAACATATGGCAATAGGGTTTTGCTTTTTTATGGTTTGCTTGATGAGAATATTAACCATAAGTGGTGATAAAAAATAAATTAACTTTTAGGAGGCCTATGTAACAGGTGTGTGGTTTTTAGTAATGTTAATTTTATATTCATCTTGCAAAAGGGCAAATGACACTATTAAACTAAACTTATTAATGCTAGATTATACACCTAGCAAAAGTAAAAATGTGCATAGAATAGTTTAGATTTTGTTTTTTAATGGCCCAAACTATAAGGGGCCACCCAACCAAGGGGGTGGGGTGGGTGGGTTTTCCATCTGACGTCTGATGTTCCATATTGGATTTTGACTAAAATTAGATCCGCACAAAGAAGTCTAATATACGGGGTAAAGGCGACTTCTAAAAACGGCAACTTTGTGTTCAATAGGTCTCAAACCCGAAAATTCTGATTAAGAATGAATATTTCGTATCATGTGAACATATTTTTGTCATCAATTTTAATTTTAATTTTGTTACTTTTTATATATCTGAATATGGAATGTCAAAAAGTGGACTCAAAAGGAGGAGAGTGTCTCTTTATTCCTGTGACAGCTAGAGAAAATTTTCCATGACTTTTTTTATGTGTGAACTGTTATCTAAATTAGTCTCATAGGCGGAGGGAGGATTTGAAGCTTATAGGTTCGGGACTAAAGTTATTAGGTTCAAAATTAATAATTTGTACATGTTTAATGATTTTTTAATATAGAAACAGGGTTTGAACCAAAACTACTGAGTTCGGCTGAACTCATAACCGAAGGGCTAGCTCTTTCCCTGATTAATTCTACTTAGGTCTTAGCATTAACAACATTTGAGGTAACAAATAATAGGTACCTACACCCGAGGCAGAGTTAGTGAGCCATGTAATAGCCGATCATTTAGGGACACTTGAGTCCCGACAACGTCTTGATCCCCGAACAATTTTGGGCTAATTCCACCTTCGTACTACCTAAAAATGAGATTATTGTTTAATCCGAGTTTTGCTTCAAACAAAACTTATATGCATAATTCATGCTGCAATTTGCAGGGGCTAGTGGTGCTCACCATACAAGCTCGTTCGGGGTCGTTGAAGCCACCAACGTGCGACCTTCAAGCAGCTCCGAACGTGCCTTGTGAACAAGTTCATGGTGCACAAGCTGCAATGTTGTTCATAGGGCTTTACCTTGTGGCATTGGGTGTAGGAGGTATAAAGGGATCACTCCCGCCCCACGGCGCTGAACAGTTTGATGAAGCAACACCACAAGGAAGAAAGCAAAGATCAACTTTCTTCAATTACTTTGTGTTCTGCCTCTCCTTTGGAGCTCTCATTGCTGTCACATTTGTGGTTTGGGTTGAAGACAATAAGGGTTGGCAATGGGGATTCGGAATATCAACGTTTGCTATATTTTTATCGATCCCAATCTTCCTTGCTGGTTCGTCGTTCTATAGGAACAAGATACCTTGTGGAAGCCCTCTTACAACAATCAGCAAGGTATAGAGTTTCATATTATACACACTTTAAAACATGTTGCTAGAACTCTTCAAAATTACTGCTTGTGTGTCGGATTCTCCAATAGTTCATTTTTGGAGGATCGACAACATTCCTGGAGAGTCCAAGTAACATAGCTTTAAAATGTACTTCACAACTGTGATTTTAGTTATATCTTTTCTAAACGACTAATATAATGATTTTTTTCGTAGGTTCTCATTGCTGCCTTGGTAAATTCGGGTGTATCAAGAAACTCAACTACTGCTATAGTAAGTATGACTTCAAGCCCTTCTCCTCCAATTCCAACAGTCAAGGAAGGTGGCGAAGATTCAAACAGAGAAGGCGTTGGATCAATTCACACTCCATCAACAAGTCTTAGCTTTCTTAATCGAGCTGTTTCAGATACACCAGCTTGTAGTGCATTAGAATGCTCAGTGCAACAAGTGGAAGAAGTTAAGATTGTGATGAAAATCCTCCCGATTTTCGCTTGCACCATCATGCTCAACTGTTGCTTGGCTCAACTCTCAACATTCTCTGTCCAGCAAGCAGCCTCTATGAACACAAAGGTTGGTTCTTTAAAAGTCCCACCGGCTTCACTCCCAGTTTTCCCTGTAGTATTCATCATGATCTTAGCACCAGTTTACGACCACTTCATCATCCCATTTGCTCGTAGAGTAACCAAAACAGAAATGGGGATCTCACACCTCCAACGTATTGGTATCGGTTTGTTCCTTTCCATTGTGGCAATGGCAATTGCAGCTCTTGTTGAAATCAAACGCAAAGGAGTAGTTACTGACTCAGGACTCCTCGACTCTGCTAAACCATTGCCTATAACATTCTTTTGGATCGCGTTTCAGTATTTGTTTCTCGGGTCAGCTGATCTTTTCGTTCTAGCAGGGCTACTAGAATTCTGTTTCTCAGAAGCACCAGTGAGTATGAGATCATTGGCAACATCTCTGTCGTGGGCTTCTTTAGCTATCGGATACTACCTCAGCTCGGTGATAGTGTCTATTGTCAATCGTGTAACAGGCATTTCAACGAACAAGCCATGGCTCGCGGGTAGTAACTTGAATCACTACCATTTAGAGAGGTTCTACTGGCTAATGTGCATACTCAGTGCATTAAACTTTATGCACTACTTATTCTGGGCTGCAAAATACAAGTATACAACAGTCAAATCTAGCAAGTAAACATTGCAAATTCAAAAAAACATGTCAACATAGTTGTGCAAGTTCATGTTGAATAACTTGTGGAGTGTTGAAACAGAGGAGGATATGCATAGAGGGAAGAAAACATCACATTCAAGAACGTCTCGCGATTTATCGACCCTCTTGTGTGACTCAGAGCAGGAATTCTAACAAAGGGATTCAAAAAAAATGCAAGAATGTCACACTTATGATTGAACGAGCGATGTTAAGCAATTTTATTGAGCCATCCTTTGTCGCTATACTTATGTAAAGAGTGTTGAACAATTTATATATTATATATAATATATGACAAATTTTGTTTTACTCTATTTATACGGTATAATTTTCTGCATCGAACCAGAAGATGTTGATCTTGCATACGTCTAGTGACTCACTTTCCACTCATTGCAACCCTATAAATGAGTGGGTGTATAACGTTGTATAACGATGCTAGTAAGAGTTCAAAATTCTCCTCAGTAATTTATTAATCGCGTATGTAACAACTTCAACGTGCAAATAATGATCACTATGATGCATACATAACGACTTCAATGTGCAAGTAATTTCATACCGTATACGTTAAATCTTGAACATTTTAAATAAAATTTCTAATTTCGCCATAGGAGGAAGGTGCAAATTTTGAAGGACAAGTATAAGAGAACAAAAAAGGCTGCCCGTACAAATTCCGACATTATTCCAACATTACCCTACGAATAATCTTTTATTGTACACAAAATTCTTCATTTTTTAATTCTACGTTTGGTGGAAAAAGATTTTTTATAATTATTTTGAATAATCTTTTTTAGTGTTACTTTTACTAAATCCTTTCTCTTTTATTTTTCCTTTTTCACTTTCCACTTGGTACTTGCTCTAAGTTTAGACAATAAGTTTTTTTTCTTTCTTATTTTTCAGCCACAAAATTGAAGAATAATTCTATTAATTCTATCTTTCAAAAATATTGTGCATCATCACCCTTTTTAAATCTCAACATTCATATTCTACATGTATTCTCACTACTAATAATATTAGGTTTTTGCCAGCGAATCGCTGATAATTTTTTGTTATACAATACAATTTTCCTACTCATTTTTCATCAAACCAGCTTACTATAAAAATGCATGGTTGAAAATACATTCTCAGTGAAAAAGTGAAAAACTTTCTAATTTTTCCATATGAAAATATTATTTTATTTTTCTCACCGATTCAATCAAAATATCTATGAGAATAGCCACTGAACATTTTAATAGTGTCTATTGACTTTTTTTTGGTGTATATCCAAAACTTTTTTGTATGTTTCCTCTTTGTCAAACGTACATGACTTCAAAACCTCATCCTTGGAAGAATATATCTTTTTATCCAATGAAGACACAATGATATTATTATTATTATTATTTTGACTTTAAAGAAGAAATGGTTTTTAAAAAAGATATGATTTGATTCGAGACTTTAATTTGTTAGAAAAATTATGTTCAATGTTTGTATAGATGTAGCATTAAAATATTGGAATTTGAACTTGCTTGAGGATGACTACTTTGAGAATCTTATGTCTATCAAAATATATATTATTCTTCTCCACATAATGTGGCAAAGACATCAAACAATAGCCAGAATTTTGGCCACCAAAATATATTGACCAAAGAATCCTTAAGGTTAGCCGCACCTAGACAAGGTAGGATGTATACCATACGTATACCATGTAGCTATCTTAAGCGAAGGGTGGTTTGGTACATAAGTTAAATTTCGTTATTAAGATTGTATATTTAGTTTTGCATAATTTTAATAATGTAAAATTATATAAATCTCATAGTGTTAATGTCATGACTCAGACCGTTGTGATTGGCACCCACGCTAACCATCCGGTGGGAGAACCATTACTACAACCCAACTAAGCAATTAACAGAAAACTAAGCATTTAAAGATACAGAAGCAGGTTTAAAATACTAAAAGAAATCACGGAGTTCCCATAAACTCCGAAGGTCTAACAAAATAACTAACGTGGAAATTCAACCCCTAGAACTGAAAGTCATTGTACCAAAACTCTGTTTAACCAACAAGTCTAAGGAAAGGGGGTGCAACCCCGAAAGCTAAACATAACAACCTAAACAGATAGTCTGAGTCTGAAAAGAGTGGACTAAACAAAGAAGGATTCATTGCTGAAAGAACTGGTTCACCCGGCCTTGAATCCGATCGCGATCAATAGTCTCCTAACTGAGGTCTGTCAGTAGCCGCCTGAAAAGGCCATGTACTCAACAAAGAAAGAGCAAGTGCAGTATCAGTACCCAATCACAGTGTACTGGTAGGATCACGCGGCTACTCCATAAGCATAATATATACAAGCAATTACAACACAGTAAGCACACATATACAAAATACATAGTTCAATTATCATTCTAGGAACAACATACAATTTCCCAATATCAGTGACAACAGATAAACATGAACATAATAATCAGAAGTGGTTCTCTCATGGAACCCACACCCAAACTGTTAATGTGTCGAAACGTGACACCTGATCCAATATGCATGTGTCGGAACGTGACACCTGATCCAATATGTATGTATTAGAACGTGACACCCGATCCAATACGTATGTGTCGAAACGTGACACACAATTCCATATATATATGTCAGAACGTGACACCTGATCCAATATATGTGTCGGAACGTGACACCCGATCCAGTCAACACAACCACAATCACGATCACACCCATAATTGTAACACCCCGCTACTAGAAAGACTTGGAATTAGAAAGACACCATTTTTGAAAATAATCAAATTTAGAAAGCTTGACAAAGTTAAGTTAAGTATGAGTTTTGGGCCAACTTAAAACGACCATAACTCCTAGCTCAGAATGAGTTAGGTGTGCTACAAGATACCGTAGGAAATATCTTTCTAACGCCGCCGAGTTTTCTCAGTTTCGAGTTCGTATGAGGAAGATATGCCCATTTGAAGTTGGTTGTCTAGATAAGGAAAGTCAAAACCAGATTTTGGAAGGGTACTATGGTCTTTTCACTACCCAATTAATTTATTTTGTTTTTGGTAATTAAGTTGGGGTCTAAACTGATTTGGTTCAGTTTTACGCTTTATCAAAAAGAGTTAGGATTTTGAGAGAAGAGAAAAGAAGAGGAGAAAAGAGGAGAAAGAGCAAGGATTCGTCGATTTCTTAAGGGATTGTTTGCGGATTTCACCAAGGATTCGATCCTACGAGGTATGTGAGTTCACTTAGCATTGAGCTCGTTCACCCAAGTGCTAAACATGTTTATTTCAGTATGATTTTCTTCATAAAAGATTGAGAATTTGATGTTCTTTAGTTGTGTTCTTGAATTGCTTTCGTTCTTGAATTTAAGATGAGATTGAGGAGTTCTTGAGAGTTTAATGTCGATTGTTAGAGTTGTTTTGAGTTAGATTCTAATGTATAGGTTCTGAGTATCTAAATCTAAAGAGGAATTGAGAAAAAGAATCGAATTTAGGCGAATTGGGGTTAAGGAAAAAGTCGGGTAAATCTGGGTACCAAGTCCACGTCACGGATCTATTCCGCAGGATTGGAAATATTTTCTCTGCGAAGCGGAGAGGTCACAGACCCTTCTGCCTCAAAAATTTATTTCGCAATCAAATATTTAAATGCATCTCCGCGTCGCAGCCTTGCTTCCAGACAATGATTTCTTGATCGTTTCTCATGTTTAACTATCTAAAAACACTCTTAATCATCATGATATCTTTACTAAATCATAACCTTAAATTCATAATTCAAATTCAGGAAAAGTTAAGAGCCAAGTCTAGAGAGTTCCTAGAGTCTTTTCAAAAGTCTTTTAGAAATGCTTTAAACTTGTTTTAAGACTTGAGTTTTGAGTTGAGTAAAGAGTAAAGAGTGAAGTTCTTTTCTTCAAAAGTGTATTTGGGGACTATGTATTCCCAAAGAGTAAAATGTTTTCACAGTTAAACAAGAAAAGAAACACCGATTTTCAAAAGAGCCTTTGAGTTAGTTTTCAGTAAAGAGTGTTTGAGCTAATTTTTCAGTAAAGAGTAAATGCTTTCACAGTTAAGCAAGAGAGGAAACTTTGATTTCCAAGAGAGCCTTTGAGCTAAGTTTTAAGCAATTATCTCAAACCACAGAGTTATGTTTTTAAACATATTGAGTTAGTATATTTTGGGAGTAGTATTGAGCACCTATATAGGAGAGAGTTCAAACAACTCCGACCCCTCATAAACCATGTAGCCACCATGGGTAGAAAAGGGTCATACTTTTTAGATGATTCCTTAGTGTTTTTTAGCATACTCTAGTGAATCCATTTAGTAGTCAGATTCTATTCCCTCAGCAAGGTATAGGACGACCCTGGCAGCGTAAGGCAAAACATTATATCACTATGATAGCTCTTAAGTGATGGTTGTCGGTTAGAAAAACTCCCACAACAGTTTTTTTGTATTTTTATATACATTTCAGAGTTTACTTTGTATCTTTGCATACATACAGAGTTACTATTGTATTTCTAAAATACACAGAGTTATCCATGTTTTAAAAAGCTTCTCTTTAGATTGCACTTAATTATACTACTTTATATTGAAAGGAGTTCAGTTCAGTTGAGACCCGATTTGTTCTTTCAGTTCCTTTCAAGCTTATGTCTTGTTTTATTTTTTCCCTCGCATGCTCATACATTTAATGAACTGATGTCATTTGGCCTGCATCTTTTAATGATGTAGATACAGGTAATCAGGATCAACATCTAGCGTATCGTTGATTCTAGTTGAGCTCCAGAGTTGTTAGTGAGCCTTCTTGCTTCCGGAGGATACCTTTTATTGCTTTCAGTATTTTAGTTCATTAGGATGTCGTGGGTCTTGTCCCGATGTTCATCTCAGTTGTTTAGAGGCTTCATAGATAGTTAGTTGATGTCAGTTCTTGAGTCTTTCTATTCCCTATTTTGATGGTTAAGACTTGAGTTGCCACTTTGGCCAGTGAATGTTATTTTAATACATTCTACGCTTTATATTGAGCAGTTCAGTTTACTTTTTAAAGTATTTTTATCATGAGTAAGTCTTCCGCTAAGAGTTAAGTAAGGCAAGGGTTCACTTGGGGCCAACAATGGTTCTGGAGTGCCAGTCCCGCCCAGGGTGTAGGCTCGGGGAGTGACAATAATGAACAATACTCATAGTCATACAATCAAGTAACACGTTCATGGCATACATTGTTCACAGAAAATCATTTCATTAGATTGATTCACATTCCCTATTCACATACATGCACGTATACAATGAAGCAATCTACCTGCATATATCACATAATAGGAAATCAAACCATCACCTACCTCGAAATCAAGCTTGAATCCTCCTAAGACACTGGAGCCTTCCCTTTCATAATTTTTTCCGCTTGTTCTTGGTCTAAACTAGTTAAGTAATGCAAGGGTCAATAAATAAGGCCTAATTTACCCGGATAATAATCAAACTATCAATCCTAGGCCAAACCCAAGATCCCAATACTCAATTAGGGATTTTTCCACCATTAACTTCAGGCCAAAACCCTCCCCCAATGATAATTACTCAAGATACTAAGTTCTAAGAATTGAATTACGGATTAGGGGATTAATTATCTTACCTTTAGTGCTAGAGATTGTGGAAAATTGTCAAGAACTGCTCTGGTTCGCCTCCTAGCTATCAAGAACAAAGTTTTGCAGAAAATAATGATTTTGGGATTTTTCCCCTACTTAACTCGCGACTGTCCCACCATAGCGGGACCCAACCTGTCAAAGCGGCCCCGCTATGGCGAAACTAACCCCGCTTTGGCGGCTTGCACGGAGACAGAAGCTCAAACTTTGAGTTTCAAGCTCCCATTCCACAACACACCTTCAAACCTGGATGTTCAAAAACTACCATTCCATGCCAAGATCAGTTTTGGGAGTTCTACTCGCCCGAATTTGATTCCGTAAAGCCGTACAGGCTCCTTAACGTCTTGGTTATCCACTCATGTGATCAAATTCATATCAAACCCCCATCCCCCGTCTATTACCAGATTTCCCTAGACCTCACATGACTCATATTTCGTCCAAGTGTGGCCTAGGCTAGAAATTTCCAAGTCACTACTCAAAAGTTTTTTGGCCCAAATTCTTTCCCATTGGCTTTTCCATATCGACGGGAACATGTCGTTACAGTTAAGAGCTAATTATATATATATATATCATTTATCCCTATATTTTCCCAAATTACAAAAATCCCTTAAATTTATAAGATCTCAGATACATTAGGAAACTTACGGATATATAGCTCACAAATTGCGAATTAATGATACATTACTTAATGGGAAGGATGTACCTGAGAGTGGAGGAATGTATCCAAGAGGGGATAGAGATTCATCCGAGAGGGAAGGGGTGTATTTGAGAGGGGATAAAGATGTATCCGAGTGGGGATAAGGATGTATACGAAAGGGATTTTTGTATTTTTTTAAAATGGTAAGGAATTTTAGAGATTATGGTAAAATAAGATGTTTATAAATGTAATTTATCTTTTAATATAACCACATACTTAGCCAAGTTCTTGACTCCACCCTGTAACTACGTACCAACTACGAATTCATTCGAAATTAGTAGTTTTGATTCAAGCTTTGTAGCTAGATATCTTGTGAGCCTAATAATCAAACAGGACAATGATAGAATAGGAATCAAAACCTGAACCCATAAAATTCAAATCCAAAATATACCGCTCTAGCATAGCGTTACACTAGTAACATATTATGTTATGAGTTTGTGATTTAAGATGCCAATTAAATAATGAGATATTATTGTAAAAGTAGTTATCTCATGGTAAACAGTATATAACCTTAAAAGGCTAAGTTGAAGTTCAAGTTAATTATATGTTTCTATAAATACTTTAACAAAAAAGTCCGAAAAATTAACATATACATGTAAAAAATCCCCTACAATATGAAAAAAAAAGAGTATATTTTGAATTGATAATTTTAATAATTCAAAACGTTTTATGGTAGATTTTAAAAGTCGAATTCATCAATTTATATTTTGAATTCACCCAATAAAAGAGTAATAATGGTACTAATTGCCAAGCGGTATTGCTTGGACTCTTAAAAATGATGTCACTTGTATAGTCACAGCTTTAAGAATAATATATTTTAAAAGAATCTAACACGATATATGAGTTGCATGAATATTTTTAATGAGTTCGAACAGTTTCTTCTAAATAGGAAACAAAATCTTTTGGTGGCAGCCCTTGAATGGACAAGTATTGTATCTAAAACATTCACCAAAATACAGAGAAGGGCAAAGAAGGTCAACATCATCATATCATAATATATATAGAGAGAGATATGTTCCACTAGATTGCCTTTAATTTTATTGGATTTGAGGAAACTTGAAAAGTGCATTGTAACCACATCTACCTATAATTTGAGGGGTCGATTGATAGTTGGATAAGGTTAAAGTTAATATATGAATAACTTTATTATTTATATATTAATTTTATTTCATATTTGATTTGCAAATAAAATAATATTTATTAATTTTATATAACATTTACTTGGTAGGTTTCTATTGTATAAAAGTTATTCATTATATATATTAGAGTGTTTGGCGTGGAATGTTGGAGTCCAAATATATTGGCAGAATCAAAACTTTCATTAAGAGTGTTCAATACTTAGTATGACCTATATATATATATATAGTATAGGTTTCTCTATATAAAAGTATATATATATTTTTAATCTATATAAAAGTATAATCTTTCAACGAAAAATGTTTAATTGAGTAGTACCCTTTATTTTACGTAGCTCCGTCACTGAGTGAAAAGCAAAAATATATACATTACCTATTTTCTGTTTGAATCAAATACAATTGAAGTTATATTTCCAAACAGTTACTTAACAAGCTAATAATTATTATCATTCTAAGACCCTATAAGAGTGTTGTTTTAAGACAACAATAATAAATTGAGTAACTATTTGAGAAATCAACTCGAAAAAAATACTCGTTATATTCTTCTAGAAAAACAACACTTCTACAGGGTTCTAGAATGATAATCAAATTTAGAATATTTGATATGAAAGATACAACAAGATAGATATATTATAAGATATTCTCTTTTCTTTTTGTCATGACCCAAATTATCGTGATTGGCACCCACACTAACCCTCCGGTGGGAGAACCACTACTACAACCCAACTAAGCAGCCTTAACCAAGATACTACGCATTTAAAGATACGGAAGCAGGTTTAAATGACAATAAAAATACGGAGTTCCCGTAAACTCCAAAGGTTTAAACAAATAACTTAACCAAACTAATGCGGAAGTCTTAACCCTTAGAACCTGAAAGTCATTGTACCAAAACTCTACTAACGACAAGTCTAAGAACAAGGGGTACAACCCCGAAACTAAACAAAACACCTCAAACAAATAGTCTAAGTCCGAAAAGGGTGAACTTAAACAAGAAAGATCTATGGCAGCCTGAAAGAACTGGCTCACCCTTAAATCCGGTCATGCTCAATAGTCACCTAGTTGAGGTCTATCAATGGCCGCCTGAAGATGCCCTGTACTCAACAAAGAACAAGCAAGTGCAGTATCAGAACACAACCACAGTGTACTGGTAGGATCACGTGGCTATCCTAATAAGTGAAACACGTGCAAGTAACCACAACATTATAAAACAAGCATATACCAAAGATATACAAATTAGTCATCTTTACAAGATCAATGTAGCATTTTACGTTCTCAATAATACCCATTGGTTATCATTTTAGAGCAACAAACAGGCTTTCAACCTCAATCGTCATTAGATATGAACATAATAATCACAAGTAGATACACAACACAATTCAATAGTCCTTTCACAGAACCCAATTCTATGGTCCTCTCATGGAACCCAAACCCAAACTGTTAGTGTACCAATTCGTGGTAACCAATCCAATGTTTATGTCGGAGCGTGGCAACCGATCCCATATTTATGCCGGAACATGGCAACCGATCCAAGTTAGTGTGTCGGAACGTAACACTCAATCCATTCAACAAACCACAATCACAATCACAATGTATATTCTCACAATCATACAACAAGATGTGATTCATGACATACAATTATTCAATTATCCTCATTTACGATTAGGGTGATCAATAATGCAACATTCACATTCATACATGCATTATAATGAGCAATTACAAATATATATCACACCAACATGAAATCACAACCATCACCTACCTCGAATCCAAGCTTGAATCCCCTAAGGCACTTGAATCTTCCCTTTTCGGATTCTTTTCGCTTGTTCTAGGTCTACAAACAATTAATATACACAAGGATCAACAATCAAAGATCTAATTATCCGGATTATAACAAACCCAATAACCCTAGACCAAACCTAAGATCCTAATACCAGATTAGGGATTTTTCCATCATAATTTCCAGATCAAAACCTTCCCCCATCGATAATCACCCACAAATTTACATTCTACGAATAGAAAAATAGATTCGGGGAGTTAAAATCTTACCTTTAGCCTAAAGAATGGTGGAAAACTATCAAGAAAGCACCTGGGGTCGTCTCTTAGCTCTCAAAGTCGAAACTTGCAGAATAAAACAATTTTGGGGTTTATTTCTGACTTAAATCGCGACTGTCCCGCTATGGCGTCCCCCCCTAGCGGAAATAATCCCGCCACAACGGCTTGCACGGAAACAGAATGTCGAATTAAGAGCTCCAAATCCCCATTTCACAACACACATTCATCCTATGACACTAAGAAAACACATGTTCACGCTAAGATCAATTCTGGGAGTCTACTCACCCGAATTCAATTCCGTAAAGTCGTACGGGTTCCTTAACGTCTTAGCTATCCACTCACGCAATCAATAACATTATTACACTTCTCATTCATTACCAGATTTCCCTAGACTCGCCTGACTGTGATTTCGTCCAAATCTAAACTAGGCTAGGAAATTTCAAGTTACTACTCAAAAAAAATTCTGGTCCAATTCTTTCCCATTGGCTTTTCCCTAATGACGGAATCAGGTCGTTATACTTTTCTTTTCCAAGTAAATATTGAAGGTTGAAGGAATATACTTTAGGTGTTATGTGTTTAGGTAAAGATTAGTAAGATTTGGAGGGTGGAGAAGGGCTTTCATTTCCACTAACTAAGAAGGTAGGTATTGACTAATTTCAGCCATATAAAATAATGTTTTAAAAACAAAAATTAGTGCAATATAAATAATAAAAATAGAAGTTATTGAGAGAAATCAATCAAGAAAATTCACAAATATACATTTTTTTAGCTATGTAATTAAATAAAAATAATTGTTATCTAATTTTAAATTTCATATTGAAACTTCAGTTTATTAATGTTATGAAGTTTCACTTGCAAAATTTAAAATTTTATACTAATAATAATATCAAAAAGTGATTCATTGATGCTATTTTTATTTAGGTGGATGGGTGGTCCTTGCTTGGATGCTCATCTTCTTAGTGACGCTAGCCAAATTTAGAAAGCATAAAACTCATCACTAATTCGTAATGATGCAAGTAAAAAAAACTAAATGTACCCAAAAATTTAAGCAAGCCAGACTGAAGAAAGTTTCCAATTTGAGATTATTCTTTTTTGGGTTATACTTCCCATTAGAAAACCAAATGATTCTTTCAACAAATCAATTTCCTTTTTCTTCTAGGGAAACAAATCTTTTAGTGGCAGCCTTTGAATTGACAAGAATCGTATCTAATAACTTCACTAAACTTAGTTAGTGTTTGGTCATAGATTTTTAAATATTTTTTATTTGGATAAAGACCGTTGTGAAGTTTAATAAATTAAAGTCTTAAAGTGTGTTTGGTCATAATTTTTCAATATATATATATTTCACTTTTTTTCCAAGAAAAAAAAAAGGTGAAACAAATTTAGCAAGATAAATATGATGTAATTTTATACAAATCAATCAATAAGTCGAATACAACTTATTTTTCAAAAAAATATTTTCCTTCTTACTTGACAAGCAATTAATAAAGGTTCTCTTAAGGTGCTATGCACGTCAATACCCAATAGTAATGTAATTTCTTGATGGACAACAATCGAAGTATAGTACTACATGGTTAATTTTAAGCTTGAAAAAAAATCGATACGCTCTTTATTTCAGCAATATGTAATTCTTAATATTTCAGTCTATTCTAATCTTACTATTCTATTAGTGAAAGTCATAAATGTAGAAAATTATTATACCGAACATGCTAGGAAACTAAACTTTTAATGAGGGTTGGCACCATAAGCTAAACCTATATTAGTTTTGTTAGTTAAATGTGCTAATTGGGAGTGCAATTCAACCACAACAGAAAAAATGAAAATAATAATAATAATAATAAACAATTGTTCATTTTTATAAATCGAGATTGTAGAATGAAAATGTCAAGATTCTAGTCTAAACATGTTAGTCTTATTAATTTAATTTAAGGGAAAAGGGTTTGAAATATATCTAAATTTTGATCGATATTGCTGTAACAATCTCAAACTTTGGGCAGAATCTATTACTCATGCACTATTTAATAGTGTATTTTAAAGATATATAGATGCTCACGTTTACATCATAAATATTGCATCATTATAAATAGTAATTTATCCAGTAGTTGGGCATTTATATACCTTTAAAATACACTTTTAAATAGTGCATGGGATAATAGGTCCTATCCAAAGTTTGGAATTGTTACCGCAATTTCAATCAAAGTTCAAATATATTTTCAACCTTTTTCCGGAGTAAAGTTTTGTCTGAATAGAAAAAACAAATAATTTCTCATTTTAATATTTTCAATTTGTAAAAGTCAAAATTGTAGAAAGAAAGTCTATCAAACACGCAAATAAAATTAACCTTTACTGAGAGTTTGACGTATTAGTTTAAACCCATTGATTATGTTAGTTTAATTGTTGGGAGTTGAGAATAGTGTTTTTTACTGAACAAAAAATTAATGTGTCTTGAGAAGAAACAAAATAATATGTTTATTAAGAAAAAAATATATTTTTGACGCAAAGTAATATTTTTGGATCAATATATTAATAATAAGGATATTTTTGGATCAAACTTTTAACGATGATATAAACTTATCACATACTAATTGAAGAGTCTACACTAAATTTTATGTTTGACAAGATGCTTATTTGGTCTAACAAATACACAAAAATCAAGATTATGTAATTTCACCTAAACGTAACGCAAGTTTTATTAGGAAATACCATCTATTATAAATATTTTTACATTATTTGTACATAGATCATTTAAAGCATCTTTTCCTTTTCTATTTTATTTCTCCTTTCATTTACTTATATTATTTATTAATTTTTTTCCTCTTTTAGAATTATATTATTTTATTTAAATGCTCTTTTATGTTCCTCCTTTTATAGAAATAAAATTATTTGTAAGCAAACAAATCCTAGATAGCATTATATGAATTTTGATTAATATTTTAAGATGTATTTTTTCATCATATTAATATAAAAAAATTACAATTTATAGTACTTTTCATATAATTTTTAAATATCTAAAATTTTATTTTAAAATATCAAATTACTATTAGCTTTGAAAATTAGTCAAAAACTCTCGAAAAAACGTAACATGACAACTCAACAAAATCCTAGATAACATCATTATCCATCTTTTCTCCTTTTCATTCCCCCTTTAAAAAAGGGGATTGTAGTGCCTAACTATGTCATAATAATTATATTACAAAATACAAAATACAAAAGGAAAAATAATTAAATTCTCTCTATTTGCTTTAATTTCAAAGTCTTATTTATATCTTCCTCTCTTCTCACCTTCTCTAAACTCTTACAAAATCACTATTATTTCTTCATCTTAGATCTCCACAACACTTTCTTTCAACTTAACTAATGGTGGGTTAAAACAAAACAAAAAACTCTTTTTTCTTCTTATTTTTTATTTTGCTTACTTAACAAATTCTTATTTTTTGGCTTGTGTTGTAGGAAATAGATAATCAAAGCAATTGGGATAGCTATGTTGATTGGAAAAATAGACCGGCCATCAACAATCGTCATGGTGGCTTGCTTGCTGCCTCCTTTGTGTTAGGTAAATAATTTACTAGCACCATTCTTGAAGAAAAAAAACATGGACGACTCATAAAATTGTTGTCATGTGATCAAAATGTTACGGATTTCAAGATGTGCAAATAGTTTCTTGTAGAAATGCAGGTTAAGACTGTTGTACAATAGATTCCACATAACAGGAGCTTAGTGCATTAGGCACAAGGTCACAAATTTTGAGTTGTGCAAATCGCCTCTAGCAGAAATGCAAGATAAGGTTGTTGTACAATAGATTCTTGTGGTATGACACAATAGGAGCTTAGCATGAGATTGCGTTTTTTATTCTTGAAAAAAGATCAAATATTTGTCAAGATTAATTTTTCCAAATTTTGGAGTAATTGATTTTATTTTATTTTTTTGATGAAATTTTTTATCATTAGGTGTTGAGGTGTTGGAGAATTTGGCATTTTTGGCAAATGCAAGCAATTTGGTGTTGTATATATCTGAGTACATGCATTTCTCACCATCAACATCAGCAAATTCTGTGACTAATTTTATGGGCACAGCATTTTTATTGGCACTTCTTGGTGGATTCTTATCTGATGCCTTCTTCACAACTTATTACATTTATCTCATCAGTGCACTCATTGAATTTCTGGTAAATTTTCCATTTCAATTTCTCAATTTTGATTTCTTATAGGTTTTGTTTTCGCTAGACGAAGTTAAGATTTTAATTTTATCAGTTCTGAATTTTTCACATAGACTATAAATGATAATAACTATGTTGTATATAAAATTATTAACACAAATACACTGTTTGAGCAAAATTTACTGAATTCAACCGACATGTGAAAAAAGAGACCACTTGTTTTTTGTGAGGTTTTGTTTTGTGTCCAATGATTTTTGGAACCCACTAAATAAAATTTGATATGATTCGATTTGGTGAAAAAAAAAAAAGGTCGTGGCATCGTGGAAAACATTGTTGTAGGATGAAAAGCAATGGTTATAAATAGGTGGCCAATTATCAAGTTAGAATCAGATTTTAGACACATTTTTAGTGGAAGGTTCACACCAATCCAACATCGACCACATCATTGGTGCACCTAACTAGTTAGGAGTATTTTGGTCTTTAAATATTTTGTGGAAATTATAATTAGCAGATTAAATAATAAAATAAGTTTTTTTTGTAAAAATATATAATACAATTAGGTAGATCGATGTTTGGTTTTTTGGATTAACAATGAGATATGTAAGATATATATAACGGTCCAATCCACTAGTGATATTGTTTGTTTTGAATCTAGGTCTCCACGACTTTTAAAATGTGTCACTTGAGTCTAAGACTTGTTTCCTTATGTACTTAGCATCTCTGCTGTGTTTTATCAATGTAAAATTCGCCTAGTGTGTTACATCACCCCCCCCCCCC